>NC_080679.1:126262802-126478237 GCF_030445035.2 Dasypus novemcinctus
TTATATAAATTCAATAAAATTCCGGTCAACATTCTACAGGAATTTTTGGAGAAACGCCAATATGATTCCAAAATTCTTAAGGAAATGCAAAGGACCTTGGATATCAAAACAATGTAGAAAAAGAACAAAGTTGGAGGACTTACACTACCTGACTTCAAACTTATTTTAAAGCTACAGAAATCAAGACAGTGTGGTATTGGTATAAAGATGAAGAAATCAATCAATATCAGAATAAAAATTCTAGCAATACACTGGAATTGTGCACAGTTGGTCAGTCCTCAAAGCAGTTAACAAGGATGGCCAGGGCCCCAGGCCATCATCTCAACCTCCAGCAGCCTCATCCATGGCCCTGGGGTGGGGAAAGATGAACTATATTACCTGAAGGAGATAAAATAATAGATCCCTTCAAGATCACATAATCTCTAAACTGAGCTTATGAACAAATTCTGCAAGCTGCAGGGTGCCATATAAACAAAATCAGTTGTGTTTCTATACGCCAGTAATGAACAAAAGGAAATCAAGAAAACAATTTCATTTACAATAGCATCCAAAAGAATAAATTATTTAGGAACAAAGGTAATCGAGGGGGCGAAAAACTTGGACACTGGAAACTATAAAACATTGTTGGGTGAAGCAGACGTGGCTCAACCAGTTGGGCACCCCACCTACCATATGGGAGGTCCTGGGTTTGGGTTCCAGCGCCTCCTAAAGAAGACAAGCAGATGCCCACACCCGCCGCAACAAGACCTAGAGTCACCACCAATTATGGCCCAAAGTAGCCCGATGCTTCCGCCCTGGGCTCCAGGCCCCGGGCCACTGCCCATGCAGGACCCCCTGTCCTCCAGCCTGAGCACTGCCTCCCCCTTCTCCGGGTGTACCCAGGCCCTGCTTGGCTGGAGGACGCCCTCCCGGGTGCGCCAGCACTCGTGTTGCTATATTTGTCCCACTGGAGGCCCCTCCCTGTGCGGTCGTTGCTCTCTGGATCGGGTTTTCTCTGGGGTAGGGGCCATGGCTCACCTGCTGTGACCGCCCGCCCTAGCCCACGGTAGGCCCTTGAGAGGCGTGCGCCAGGTGAGTGTCCCGCCTGGTCCCCACCCGGTGCCTTTTTGTGTTTAGTGTGTTTTTGGCGCTCGGCTGACCCGTTGCTCGACCTTGGCATGTGGGCGGCCGTCCTCCTTCGGGGGGCGGGGCCCATACCTTCCTCCTTCCTGGGTATCAGCGTGGCAGTGGTGGGAGGCACGGCCCACTCCGAGATGCCCCTCCTCACCTGCCAGGGCTCCCAGGCGAGAGATGACCCTGACATCCCAGGTGAGCCCTGGCTCCCCACTCGTGGCCCTGCCTGAAGCCTCGTGGGAAGGGTGGGCGGCCATCGGGGACTGTCAGACTAGACGCGGTGGCCCTGCTGGGCTCAGTGCTGGTGGGGAGCCTCCCCGGGGCTGGGCCGAGCCGGCCCTGCCCCCATTTCCCAGTCCGGACAGTGTGATGCTTTCAGAGCCTCTGGTGGGTCACCGCCTGCACCCCGAGCTGGGGCACAGTGCACCGAGGTCCTCAGGGCCGGCCAGAGCTGGGACTGAGAGAAGTGCAAGCCAGGCCTAGAGCCAAGAGCCAAGGGCCTTCGGGAAACTGAGACCTTCGGCAGGCAGGCGGGGCCCTGCTGTCCAGTGTGCTGGAAGGAGGGGTGGGCAGGAGCGGCCGGCAGCCCTGGCCGGGTATCAGCGCTGGCTTGGAGCACTGGCCACCACTAGGAGGGCCTGGACTCTGTTGCCCTGGGTGGCTAGTTATGCAGTGTCCCGGGGCACTGGCTTCCAGAAACGTCTCAGGCTGGTGGACTCTAAACCTCCCTTGGGTGACGCCTGGACAGGCCAGGTCAAACTGCACGAGTGACTCAGCCCTTAAAGGGCTGGTTGCTCAGGCCAAGGGGAGGGGGAAGGAGGAGGGTCACTGGGTGGGGAGGAGGAAGGAGGAGGAGGGAGAAGGGAGGAGAGGGGAGGGGGGAGGGGGAGGAGGGAGGAGGGAGGAGGGAGGTGGAGGGCCACTGGGCGGGGAGGAGGAAGGAGGAGGAGGGAGAAGGGAGGAGAGGGGAGGGGGGAGGGGGAGGAGGGAGGAGGGAGGAGGGAGGTGGAGGGTCACTGGGCGGGGAGGAGGAAGGAGGAGGAGGGAGAAGGGAGGAGGGGGAAGGGGAAGGTGGAGGAGGGAGGAGGGAGGAGGGAGGTGGAGGGTCACTGGGCGGGGAGGAGGAAGGAGGAGGAGGGAGAAGGGAGGAGGGGGAAGGGGAAGGGGGAGGAGGGAGGAGGGAGGAGGGAGGTGGAGGGCCACTGGGGTGGGGAGGAGGAAGGAGGAGGAGGTAGAAGGGAGGAGGGGGAAGGGGAAGGGGGAGGAGGGAGGAGGGAGGAGGGACGTGGAGGGTCACTGGGCGGGGAGGAGGAAGGAGGAGGAGGGAGAAGGGAGGAGAGGGGAGGGGAAGGGGGAGGAGGGAGGAGGGAGGAGGGAGGTGGAGGGTCACTGGGCGGGGAGGAGGAAGGAGGAGGAGGGAGAAGGGAGGAGAGGGGAGGGGGGAGGGGGGTGGAAGGAGGGCTGATGCCCAGAGGCCAGCAGCTGTCCAGGAGGGCAGGCCGTTGAGACAGGGCTCTCCTGTCTCCTGGGGCAAGGATGCACAGCTGAGACCTGGGGAACAGGGAGAGAGTTGGGGACACCAGGGAGGGGCGGGGAGGGAGAGCTGTAGTGGAGCGACGTTTCTAAACCCACTTCCCCACCCCACTCCCCTCTGTGAAGCTACTTAACAAACAGGACATCCTGGAAATGCTGCCAGAGGCGGCCGGGAGGCCTGGGGCGTGGTTGGGGGCCCCTATTTCCCCTTGGGGCTGGCACCAAGCACCCCACTGCGTGATCAGGGGGAAATGGGCTGCCTCTGGCTGCTCTAGAGGGGGGATGACCCAGAAGCAGAAGGTACAGGCCCAGGAACAAGGTGTGCATGGCGCCTCCGGGTTAAGTAACCGGGTGCTGGCAGAGGACGAGAAGGCAGGAGGGCTGCAGAAATGAGTCTCTGTGCCTGAGGATAACGTTAGGCAAACGCAGATGTCTCATGGACACATAGGTTCCCTTCCTCGCTGTGTCATACGGATTTTAATATTTCATCCCATTGTTACTTCTCTCTCTGCTTTCCCCCACTGGACTGTGGGGCAGCAGTTTATGTGAGGTGTACCTGTCAACGGGTACCAGGGTGGAAATGAAAGCCGACAACCTTCAAAGTAGTCAACAATTCATTTTAAGACAATAATCCATTACATGCTAATAAAAATAGCATATCTGTATGAAAAATAACCCTATTTTCCAAAACAAAATTGAGCGAGAACGCTGCTGCCCTGTACTCTGTAAGCCCCTCCCCCCTTTTTAAAGATTTATTTTATTTCCTCCCTCCCCCCTGCCCCACCATTGTCTGCTCTCGTGTCCATTTGCTGTGCGTTCTTCTGTGTAGGCTTGCATTCTTGGTGGCACCAGGAATCTGTGTCTCCTTTTGTTGCGTCATCTTGTTGTGTCAGCTGTGTGTGTGTACGGCGCCACTCCTGGTCTGGCTGTGCTTTTTTCACACGGGGTGGCTCTCCTTACGGGGCGCACTCCTTGCGCGTGGGGGCTCCCCTATGCGGGGGACACCCCTGCGTGGCAGGGCACTCCTTGCGCGCATCAGCACTGCGCATGGGCCAGCTCCACACGGGTCAAGGAGGCTGGGGGTTTGAACCCTGGACCTCCCATGTGGTAGGTGGACGCCCTATCTGTTGAGCCAAGTCCGCTTTCCTGCAAGGCCCTTTAAGATGTGCCCTAAAAGAAGGCAGCTGCCTCAACCTGTGGCAGCGTGTGGGCGCTGCTGAGGCGCCTGAAGAAAACCTGGCCCTCCCGGGGGGTAGAGCTGGGAGAGGGAGGCCCTGGCGGAACCCTAGGTTCTTCGAGGGCACTTGGATGGCACAGGTTCCGGTAGTCACTTAGCTCGTAGGCTCCAGAATATCCAGGGGTGACAGCAGAGCTGGAGGCGGAACCCCCAGCCTAGACGAGCGCCTGCTGGCCCGTGTGGGGAGCTGGCCACGGGCCCCCTCGGCCGGCGTGCAGCGCAGGGGAGCACCAGCTGTGAGGAGCGCGCAGGCGGCGGCGCGCCCCGCGGCAGGAAGGGGGGCCGGGCGGCCCGACGGCCCGGCTGCCCCGCGCCCCCACCCGGGTCGGAACCCCGCCTCCGCGCCCCACGTCCTGGGCGCTCCGAGCGGCCGCCTGGGAAGCTCCCTCCTGGTGGCTGGAGCCCGAGCTCCTGGTGACGGCAGGGCCTTTACCCGCGGCAGCGGCACGGGCCACAGTGCCCCCCGCAGACGGCCCTGAGCCCGGGCGCCCTGGGCTTCCGGCCGGGTCCCCGGCCTGCGACGCCGCTCGGCTCGGGAGCCAGCGCCGTGGGGCCTCGCGTTGGCCGCCCAGGAGCAGGAGCGGGCCGCGTGCGCCGCGCGTCCCTCCCGGGCAGTCTCCCTGCCCTTCCCGGCGCCTCCCCCGCGGGCTGCCCTGGGCCCGGGCTCAGGCCCCCCAAGACGCCTTCCAGGGGCGGCGCGTCCACAAAGCCTGGCCTGCCGAGCCCCGGGGACTCTGCCCTGGGTAGAGGGGGTCTGGACACAGGGTCGCCTTCCTCCTCTTGCCTTAATCTCCACCCCCTCCTTCCACCACCCTCTACAGACGCCCTTCTAACGAAAACAATTTTATAAAAAGTGACAGAATGTTTGTGAAATAGCGGGGGCATAAAATCACTCACCATCTACCAGCCTAAAGAAATTCCTCTCCAGGAACCCCAAACCTCCCTGGAGCGCGGCGCCAGGGTCGCTCCTTGGCGGCCCCCGCGGATGAGGGGTTAGGCGATGCGCTTGGGCGCGATGCGCAGACCGGGCCCACCGCCCACTGGGGCCGTCGCTCAATGGGGTGTGCAGGTCTGGCCTGGCCTCTTGAGCTTCTGCCCCAGGGAACGCTGCTCCTGCAGCCAGCGCCCTGAATAAGGGGTGCCTGATCAGATCCCCAGCCTGGAGGGGGACCACACAGCACCTCATGTGGGGCCCTGGTGGTGGAGTTGCCCTGTTAAGCCCTGAGATCTTTGAGATCATTTTGCAGCAGCGGCTGGTGAATGCACCTCCTCACGTGGGAAACCAGGATTGCAGAATGCCCCAGGCTCAATGTTGTGGCTTGCCGCTGGGGGGCATGGCCCCCAGGTCCCGGGCCGCTACAGCTGTCTGTCACTCCCCCTTCTTTTTAACTGATGGGGGTGGGGCACTGGGGTGTGAAGCTGGTGAGGGGATGAGAAGGTGGGGTGACATGGGGGGGTGACATGGGAAGGGAAACCGTCTGAGCAGGAAGGATGCTGCCAGGGGTCTGAGTCCCCAGCCTGGAACTGTAGCCAGGAGAGCTGGTGGCCCCACTGCAGCCCCCAAACCTGCCCCCCCGTTTCCTCTGGCATTATCAGCTCCCCGACGCCTGCACGTTCCTGAAGCGTGAGCCACGGTGGCTGAGATGTTCCTTGGGGGTGGAGGGCAGGCAGGAGGCTCCTGAGAACAAAGATGGGTCTGGAGTTGCTGCGAGGGTGAAAGCCGCACCCCTCCACACCTTTAGCCGTGGCCTGCTCTTGGTCGGGTCCCTCCAACCGCAAGGCAGCTGCCATGCAGCGCAGTCTTCTGACTGCCCAAAAGAAACATGGCTCCCACCTTCACCTGTAAGCTCAGGTGGGCAGGGGCCACGTGCGCCTCATTCTCCACAGCGGCCCCCTGCCCAGCACCACCTCCGCTCGCAGGTGCTCGGGAGCCTGTTGCGTGAGAGAACAAATGAAGTCTTCCTGATGAAATGTTACATCCACTGGCCCACTGAAGAGATTTCAGGTTTATCTCTTTCCTTTTTTACTCAACCAAGCAGGTTTGTCCCATGAGCAGGGCAAAGGGTGTATTTACTTAATTCACACAGATCCATCTCAATTTCGGTAACTTTTTCGAAGTTGCTTATAACCCAAATGCTTGCCCTCCAGTCTTCTCCCAATACTAGCAATCCTCCTTTAAAGGTGAACCTTTTAGAGTCTCTGTTTGGTCTCAGTCAGAACATTCCTCTTGCAGGGCCTGTCTTCTCCCTTTTGAGTCTACCAACAGCACCTAAAACACCCTGTGCTTCCTTTAAAAAACAAACTGAACCGTTCTGTTTTCCTGTTGCTGTCAGATGGGCCACTTTTTACTGTGGCCAACTGCCTACTGTAAGGTTCTGAGAAATGGATAATCTACTTGCTGCTGCTTTGGCTGTTCCTGAAGAGAGGCTACTACCTGTGTGGAAAAAGTCAGTGTGCTAAGTAAGCGTCACCTAGTGACTAGGGCAGGTGTGCCACCTGTTCCCGAAGAGCAGCAGCTCCTCCCGCCACTGACGGGTGCCGTGCAGCCCCTAAGCCACCCTCCCCCTTCTGCTGAGGTCCACCGTGTTTCCCTAAATTCATGCTGGCTACTTCAAAAAGACCCCACACTGGGTACCTGGAAAGGTTTTAAACAATCTTTAAGGACATCTGCAAGAGACATATATCTTCACATATAAATTTTTTAAAAATAACAATACATTTTACTGCACAGAACTAGAGCTCAACATAATATATTACATTGCTAAAATATTCATATAAATACTCTATATGCACGGATTCACTCCATTAGAAAGACATACCCTATTTGGATATTTAAAGACCAGTGTCAGTAAAGCCTAAAGAGAAAAAAACACTTTAACAGTCGGACTACTAACAGGAACTACTAGGTTTATAAACAAATGGTGGCAAAGAGAGTTCTTTACGTTTGCTATTGACTGGGTCACAAGAGGAGCAATCTGAAATACAATTTTAAGACTAGCAGTGTATAAAAATACTCTTTTAAACAATACTTTTGATAGGTACATTAGCAATTAAAAAAAATAAAACAGCTGTGTAGTTACTCCTTTGAAGACTACTAGAACAATTCAACCTTACTGCTCCCAGTTAGCTCTTCAAGCGCTGCCGACCTGGAGAGCTGAGTTCTCTCATGCACGTGTACACACCACACACACCCCAGCTGTATATTCAAATAAACACCAACATGTATGGTGCCGACAAGCCTCAAACTCAAACAAGGCATGAGATGAAGGTGCCTGGAGCCCCGTTTACCGGTCCAGCTTGGGACAGATGAATAGAGAGGCAGCAGTAAGGTGGACTTGTGTGTGTGCACATATGCATGGCTTTGAGCCCACTTACAGCCTCCCTAGACGTAGAGCTTAATCGGGCATGTCAATATTTAACTTGGGAGGTGGGGGGACATACTTTCCAGGGCTCTGGGTTATCACTACTCTGGCCTTCTTGCCGAACATTGGAGCGATCTTAGGAGCTTCTGGAACCGCAGTGTCGTCAGCATCTTCACTATCTTCGTGATGCAGATCGTACGAAAATGTTCCCATATTCTCTCTCAAAACGGGAAGATCTCAAGCAGAAACTGGCAGAAGTCTCTGCGAATGCCAAACCACCAATGATTGCCTCCCTTCCGCCTGAAAGTCGTGGCCATCAGAGTTGCCAGGGACAGCCAGAGCGGGACAAAGACGGCCGTGTACGCGAACGCGTTGTGGCCGTCCAGTCTGTGCACCAGCAGCACCTCGAAGGTGAGGAGCGGCACCACGATCGCCACCCAGCTCACGGCCATGGTCACGTGCGCCCTGCGCTGCTCGCCCCCCACGTCAGGGAGCGGCAGGCACAGCAGGGACCAGACGACGTAGTAAAGGACCACGAGGCAGAGGAACGACGAGAGGATCCACAGGGGCACGCACACCACCAGCCAGGGGCCAGTGCACGATCCTGTCCAGCCTGAGGGCGATGAAGATGAACTGCAGGATGTTGACGGAGCACAGCAGCTCCAGCTCCAGCGACCGGTCGTGCCGGAAGCCCCAGACGCAGGCGGCCACGGCCACGGGCGACACGAAGAAGAGCGGCAGGAAGACCAGCAGCCAGAAGTGGGAGCCCCGCTCCACCCGGTCGCAGACCAGGACCTCGAACAGGAGCAGCAGCAGGTGGATGCCCGCGGCGATCAGCATGGCCTTGAACTCCACGCAGGCCTCGCCCTCGGCGCGGTAGCGCGGATTGCGGATCCAGACGCCCGCGCCCACCGCGGCGCCCAGGCCCACCATGAGCTTCCACAGCCACAGCGGGGCGAAGACCGCCCAGTAGCTCCACCGGATGACGCCGTCCAGGCGCAGGGGCAGCAGCACGGAGAAGAGCAGCAGGCAGGCATAGATGAGGAACTTACTGGGGTTGAAGTCCTGGAACAGGCCCCTGGGGTTCATGGCGGAGGCCGCAGGCGCCGGCCCCACCCGCCGGAACACGTGCCCGCGCGGCCACGTGGGCGGCCGGAAGCGCGGTGGGCGTGGGCGCGCGGGAGGGGCTGGGGGGCGCGCGCCGCGGGGCGAGGCGCAGCCAGCTGGGCCTGCCGGCGCCGCTCCGTGCGCGCCGGGAGCCCCGACTGCGGGCGGCGCCGGGAGGGTCGGGGCCGCGGTCGGGGTCAGGGGCGGGTGGCCCCGGCCCGGGTCTGGGCGCGGAGCAGACTGCCCGGCCGGCCCGTTGGCTGCGAGCGGGCGCCGACCTGGGCGGGCACTTCCTGGTGGCGCCGGGCGGAGGAGGCGGGCGTGAGCTCACGTCCTCGGGGCGGGGCCTGGGGCGGGCCCTCGAGCACGGGCGGGGCCTCGGAAGTGGGGGGGGCGCACGTCCTTGGGGCGGGGCCTAGGGCGTGCCCTCGGGCGTGGGCGGAGCCTCGGGCCACGGGAGGTGGGAGTGAGCGCACGTCCTCTGGGCGGGGCCTCGGGCAGCGGCCGGGACGGGGTTTTGAGCGTGGGGAGGCGGGAGTGAGTGCAGGTTCTAGGGGCGGGGCCTGGGGCGGGCCCTTGGGCGGCGGGGGCGGGGCCTCGGGCTAGGGGAGGCAGGAGTGAGTGCAGGTTCTAGGGGCGGGGCCGGGGCTCTGGGAAGCGGGAGCGAGCGCACGTCCTCGGGGCGGGGCTCAGGCGCGGGGAGGCGTGGGAGGCGCTCCCTGGGCTCTCCCGAAAGTGGCCGGGAGTGCGGTGCCCGTGGTGAGGCTCCAGTGCGAGGCGCCATGCGGGTTGGAGTGGGAGGTGGCGGGTGGGAACGGCGGGGGCACAAGTGCGGGAGCCCGAGTGACCACGAGCGGGTGGCCCGCGAGCGTGGGTTTTGTGGGCGAGGGAGGGGGCGCCCGGCACGGTGAAAATGCACCTGGGTGGGCGTGCTTGTGTGGGCAGCGCCGGGGTGTGCGTGTGTGCGTGAGGGAGGCACGGTGGGTGTGTCCCTGGGTCCACTGAGGGGTGGAGCATGTTTGTGGTCAGGGTATGGGATGGGGTGAGGAGGGGTTTCCCAGGGTAGGACGACTCCCAGGCTGCGTGGGACGTGGCTGCGGGCTTACATCTGCCAGGTGCTGGGGAAGCCAGGTGCAGGACCCCGTAGACCAATTCCGGGGCAGCAGGTGAGGAAACTGGACCCAGAGAAGGGGTGCTTCCCACGGCCAGGTCCTCTCCCTGGAGATGGGAGCAGAATCGGGACTCCAAATCAGAGCTCCCGGCCTCCATCCCTGACCCTCACTTTGATGTCTTTGGCCCTGTCTCAGTCTGATTCCCAAGAACCCGTGTTGGAGAAAAGGGTTATGGACCTGGTGGTCAAGAAATTTGAGTTCTCATCCGGGCCCTGCCACCCACCCACTGAGAAACCCTGGCAAATTCAACCCCTTCTCTCTGGGCCTCATTTTCCCAGCCCCTTAAGTTGGGGTGCTGGCCATCGTGGTCTCCAGGGGCCAGCTGTGCTGTGGTCTGGGAGATGGACCCCTGCCCTGGCCAGCTGGGCCCCCCGGAGGCTCCCTGCCTCTTCCCCACTGTCCCCTGCTTTGCATAGCCTGTTGCTTGTCCTTCCTGCTTGTCAGCCTCACAGGGCCCGTGGCCCGGATGCGGCATGCTGACATACAAGCAATGGGCCCTGACGTGGAGAGAGGTCACCAGAGGAATGTGCCAGGGTCGAGGCCTTTGTGGGCTTAGAAGGAAGGCATAAATTGTGCTGCCAGGGACGCCCAGGCCCTGCCCTGGCCCATCCGGACGGAAGTGGGGCCCTGGTCTGGACCTGGGACCTGCCCTCCCAGACAAGCCGGTGTCAACAGGATGGTCAGGGTGCATGCTGCAGGGTGGGCAGGCCCTGCCGTCAAAGACATCCCCTCCTCACTCACCCCCGTCTCAGCCAGAGGGACTCCCAGCTGAGTGGGCCTTGCCATACCCCTAGGCTCAACCCTGGACCCCGATTTCATAGAGGAAGACCCCATAGGAATCACTGTGGGGAGACGCCAGCTAAGGGGGGCCCCAGCCGTCCTGCCTCCAGAGCCCTGCCAAAGCGGCTCTCACTTGTTCCCACATTGGGCTTTCTTGTACTATTTCCTTTCTTGAAAGGATTTGTCAGCTTAATGTTGAAAAGCCCTGAACCTGTTCCACTAACTCTTCCTCTGTAAAATGGGCGGATGAAAGCACAGATGATTAGATGAAGCAAGCAGGGAGAAGACTTTGCATTTAAAGAAGGGCGAACTCCGTTTTACTACCTTGAAGAAAGATAAGCCTGTGGAGGGGAGGGACCTGCTGGAGGCACCACTAGGCGGTGGTGGCTGAGCCAGGCCTGGCCCCAGGGGGCTTCCTTCGGCCCTATTCTGGTGACCATAAACCCTCCCTCATCCCACCTCGCCTCCTTAGCCAGGTGACCTCGGTGCCTCTGCCGCCAGCTTCGAGGCACAGACAGGAATGGGGAGCTTGTTTTCCCATCTCTAGAGTGCCCTGTTCATGGCAGGAGGTGGCCTCGCCGTGGCCTGTCGTGGAGCCATGCACCCCTGCTCCCTTCACTGCACACCTCCCGAGGAGGGACAGAGCCAGCCTCCAGCTGTGGCCAGGCCCAGTCCGCTGCCGTGCCCTCAGCTGACCTTCCCAGCCATAGGCCTGGGCCCCTGGTTCTGTACATGGGACACCCTCTTCTGCGATTCTCCCTGGCGCGGACATTCTCTGGGGGCCTGCCCTCGTCTTTTTGTTGCTTAAGCCAACACGGATTGTCTGCTGTGTGCCAGGGGCTGGACGACACAGTGACCGCGAGGCAGGTCCACAAACCAAAGCGTCAACTCATCCATGACAGAAGCCACGTGGCTGGATGCTCCAGCTCGCCGGTGTGGGCTGGCCTCTTCCCTGAGGGGCGCGTCTGAGAGATGCTGACCCGAAGGCCTGGGGACATCCCGAGCTGTCCCCATCCTCAGTCTCCCTTGTGGGGCCCACCTGCCGGCTGAGCCCCATTCTGGTGGTCCGCATGCCAGTCGTGCCTGTCCACGGCCGCCCCTGAGTTGTTGTGGCCCTGCTGTCCTCGGGGGCGACCCACTCCCGCACAGCCTCTCCTTCTGGTCCTCCAAGGCCTAGGACAGGATTTCGAGGCCTGGGGAACCTTTTCGGCCCCGTGTGGACCCTTTGACCTCCCACAGCACCAGGGCCCCTGTTTCCACCACGGGACACACTTCACCAGGTTTGGTCTCTGGCCATCTGCATGCCCGTGAGCTTCGAGTTCCAGGTGCCCCGCCAGGGCTTACCCCGTAGCAGGTGCTTGAAGGAGTGAGTGAGTGACTGGATGAATTCCACTCTGCTCCTGTCCCGGATCCAGCATTCACCTTCCTCCCCTGCTCCTGTGGGCAGGGCAGGCCCGGCGGCCACACCTGCAGCCTCTCCCCACCAGCATCCCAGGCTCCCTGCTGTCCACCCCAGCCAGCGTGGTCTTTCTTCAGAGGAGGGAAGTCTGGGTTACTCTCCTGTTGCTGCCACGCGCGAGTGCCCCGAGCTTGGTGGCTCAGCAGGAACCCTGTGCCAGCCTGGTGCAGCAGGTTCTCTGCTCGCCTTTCCGGGGCTGAGGTCAAGGTGTTGGCAGGCTGCTGTGGTGCTCTCTGGTGGCTCCACGTTCACTCACGTTGTTGGCAGAGTTCAGTCTGCGTGGCTGTAGGACGGAGGTCCCATGTCCTTGCTGTTGGCACGGGCCATCCTCGAGCCACCCACACCACTAGCTCTCGGCCCCTTCCAAGCCACTATTGGGCTTTGGTTTCTTTTAAAGATTTTTAAAAAAATTTATTCTCCCCCCTCCCCTCCCCCTCCCTTCCCCCCTCCCTTCCCCTCCCCCAGTTGTCTGCTGTCTGTGTCCATTCGCTGTGTGCTCTTCTGTGTCTGCCTCTATCCTTATCAGCGGCACCAGGAATCTGTGTTTCTTTTTGTTGTGTCATCTTGTTGTGTCAGCTCTCCGTGTGTGCGGCGCCATTCCTTGGTAGGCTGCACTTTCTTTCGTGCTGGGCGGTTGTCGTTACGGGGCGCACTCCTTGCACATGGGGTTCCCCTATGTGGGGGACACCCCTGCGTGGCAGGGTACTTCTTGCGCACATCAGCACTGTGCATGGGTCAAGGAGGCCTGGGGTTTGAACCGCGGACCTCCCATGTGGTAGACGGACACCCTATCCAGTGGGCCAAGTCCACTTCCCCACCATTGTGCTTTGAATCTCTCTGACCAACCCTCCTACCATCCTCTTCTGTTAAGGGCTCATGTGATTATGTCGGGGCCACCCAGACAATGCAGGATAGTCTGTTCTAAAGTCAGCCTATTAGCAACCTCAGTTGCATCAGCAAAGCCCCCTCGTAGCAGTAGCCAGGTTAGTGATAACCAAGGGGGCAGGGATCTTGGGACCATCTATAGAATTCCACCCAGTCCCGGCCTCAGGCCCACTTCTCCCCTTTCTGCCCTGAGCGGGAGGGTGGGCCTCCTTTCCTGAGCCCTTCCTGTGCGAGTCAGACCCGGGCGGTCTTCCAGCCACGTTGAGCGTGTGGGATCTGGGTGGGAGCACAGGATCCCCTCGCTGCCGATCCTCCCGTGTGGGTGGCTGGGGCCGGGAGGAGGATCTTACAGAAAGCCCAGGGAGCTTTTCCCCTCGGACTGAGTTGGCGGGTTTGCCCACTTCCGCTCTTCTCCAGGAAGCCCTTGGGGCCAGACTCAGCACCCACCGTTACCTGGCAGCCCCCAAGCCCCAGCCAGACCTGCCTCTCTACCTGCAGCAGCCCCCAGCGTGCGCGTGCGCGCGCACACACACACACACACACACAAACACCCCTCTGCAGCAGCAGCGTGCCAGGGGCGTGGGGTGTGACGTCCCGAGGCAGGTGGAAACGCTGCCCTGCTATCTGCAAGCGCCTTGACAGTGGCAGGTAACAGCCTCCACGGTCTCACCCGGGAGCTGGAGCTGCCCTCCCAGAATTGTGGCGGTAAAAGGAAACAGTGTGCGCAAGCCGCAAATCTGCCCAGTGTCCCCGGCTTGGTGGTGGCTCCTGTTCCTGCCTGCGGCCCCCACCCTGGGCAGCCTCCCCTTCCGGCTGGGCGGTCCCGGGGTGCTCTCTTCTCACTCCCCTGCGCACGCACGGGAGGCTCCCAGGGGCAGCGGCCGCCTTGCCTCGCTGCACCCACAGCCCCGAGCCGGGGCCTGGACCCAGGACAGTGCAGGCAGGCAGGAGGGCTGGCGCTGGTGGCAGAGCACAGAGCCAGGGCGGCCTCCCAGTCAAAGCAGCTTGCCCAGAGCTGAAGGCTCTCAGTTCGCGGGGCGCGTCATGTGGGGGCCTTTCCTGGCGGGGGGCCCGGGCTCAGAACCTCCAGGTACCATGTCCTTTGGAGGGGATTTTGGGAGGCTGAGGTGGCAACGGCACTGACCTCGTTTTACGGATGAGAAATCCAAGGCCAAGACCACAGCCACCGTTCTCAGCTAAGCTGGCAGCCACACTTTCCCTCAAGCCCTGCCGGACCCTGCCCCGAGCCCCTTGAGGCTTAGCCTGGTCTTTTAGTAGCCACCCCCACGTGTCCATCGCTGAACTCATTTATGTATTTAAGAAATACGGGTTAAGCTTCTTCCCCACCACCAGGCTATGCAGGGTGCGGGGTACAGCGGCGAATTGTTCCCTGGCTCCTCCAGAGCTGGCTTTTTCAGGGGCTCCCCAGCCCTACCATCTAAGGGTGTCCTCCCCCCACCCCGGTCACGGCACCCTGCTCTTTCTCTCTCTTCCTTTTGGCCGTTAAATACATGCTCAATTTGGAAAATCTGGAAATTGCAGAGTTGTTTAAAGGAAAACAAAAAAAACAAAAACAAGCCAAATCTCACCATCTGCAGAGAACCACTGCTGAATGTTTTAATGTGTTTCCTTAGAAGCATTATAGCCTTCTCGGCTGAGAGAGGGCACGTTCCAAATGCCATTTTATTCTGCTCTCTTGCTTAACATCAATTCCAAGACACGGGCATTTTCACATTCTGGCATCTTCACGTCCTCGGGCCCTGCGAGCCTGTGTTGCCACCCGGCCCTTCCAGAGCAGAGCCGGGGCTGCTTCTGGCCGTCACCCGCGGGACTGACAACTTGAGATGACTTTAAATTACATTCACTTACGGTGTTTGCTTGAGGTGTTTCCAGACTCTATTCTAGCACCAGTTCAGACTCAAACCTGCCTGAGTGCTGGCTTGTTCTTATTCTCAGGGGAAACGGAATCTTCTCCTTTCCCCTGGGGCCAAGGCTGAGCGTGGCTGTTCCCCGTAGCCTCTTTCTGCCTGGCGGGGCCATTTATCATTTACCCGCACAGCAAGGGAGAGGCCTTTAGTGTCCCAGCTTTATTCAGATGCCTCCTATTAGAAGCCCTGTCCTCCGCAATTTTTCTTTTGTAGCGGGACACCGAACGTCATGAAGTAGCAGGTGCCTCACCACCAATGGCGTCTTAAATGTGAAGTACCATAAGTGGAGCCTCTTCTTGGGTTCTCATAAGCACATCGTGAGCATCTTTTGAGTGGCCATGCGATTCTCCCACCACACGGGTGCCCAGTCCTTCAGCAAACCCTCCCTCACTGGGCACTCTGGTGGTTTCTGTTCTTTTCCAGAACGAGGAGCCTGAGTACTCCATCGCCCGCAGCTTCACATGCTGGGTGGCTTCTTTGGGGTCGATTCCCAGAAAACAGAGTGGCTGGGTTAAAGGAATGACTGCCGAAAAGCCCCTCGATCCTCAAAGCCGCTGCTGCAGGAGGCCGATGCTCTTTCTTTCTCTTTACCGTGTTGTCTTTGCAGACGTGAAGCCGCAGCCAGCACAAGCCAGGGGCAAATCTGCCTTTCCTGACAGCCGCTTCTGGAAAACTCCGCAAGGGTGAAGAATTAAAGTGAGCGGCTCAGAGGCTGAAAGCAGAGGTTGGTCAGTGTGTAGCAGCTGTCCTCAATTAAAGGTTGACATAAAATTAGGAAAGGTTCTGACACATCTGTGGATGTGCATGGGCGTGTGTGGGCAGTTCCTAGGGTCTCCAGGTACCTCCAAATGGGAGGGGATTGTGGAATTGGAGGCATCCAGATAGAGTTAAATAGATTAGTTCAAACTAATGTGGTTTTTGGTGGGGGTAGGTGAGAAGCTTCCTGAATGGTGGAATATTGTTAAATGAATGCTAGGCAATTCAAGAATCAACTGTTTGTACTTAACTGGGTGCCGCTAAAATATTTAGAACAGTTCCCACGTGTGACTTAAGCATTCTTCCCCAGTCTTGTTTGTGCCATTAGTTGCCTTAGCAAAAGATTTGCTCATCAAACAAAAGGTAATCCTCAGGCCGGCTCTCACCTGGATTTTGTTATAATTTCCAAGTCAGCCTACCACGGATGAATGATGTGTTTACCGGGGCAGAAACAGACATTTGTAAACCTTGAATCCTAATTTCATTCTGGGTTGCTTTTCATTCTTTCCTTGACTGGTGCCAAGTAACAAAAAAAAATAACAGACAAACAAAGAGCCAGGCCCTGGAGCTGCTGGTTGAATAGCACGGGCTCCAGTGCAGGAGACGGGCACGTGCGGTGACTGACACGGGCCACGCAAGCGCGGCACACTCTACGTCAAAGCCTCAGGGGCTCTCTTTTCTCCAGACAAAACCCAGATGCCTTACCTTGGCCTTCTGGCCGCAACCCATGTCTCCGACCTTCATTGGGCTCCTCAGGCCACACCTGTTGCTGCCTGACCTTCGAGCCCCCAGACTTTCGATGTGTGCATTTAGATGAATGCCTCTATGGGGAGCTATAAACAAAAGACCCTGGGTCTACTCGAGTGCGGAGGCTTTTGCTCAGACCCCCTGCTCGGACCTGGGGAGGAAAGCAGTGCCCTGCCGTCCCTGCCCCAAGGACCGCGTCCTCCGCTGTGCTCAGAAAGCACAAGCATGCAACATCAAACAACTCTAAAAAAGCCCCCGCGTGAACCGGAGGTCGTGGGGCTGAATAGGATTAAAAGTCAACTGGAAATGAGAAAAAAATAAAGAGCTTTGGAAATAAGCTCCAGGGTGAGGGATCGGGCCAGCTGGGTGATGAAAGGAGAAGGCCGTGCGATTGGCTGGGACAGACCTTTACACTAGACCAATGCTGAGAGGGCTCTGGTGTATTCAAGCGTGAGCTGAAGATGGGACCACCTGGACACAAATCCCAGCTGTGTCATTCAACCGGCTGTGTGTCTTTGCGCAAATGGGGCCCCCTCTCTGGACCTTGGTTTTTCTCATCTGTAAAATGCTTCATAGGATAGAGGTGAGGATTGAATGAGATACAGGGCCTGGCACATTGAGTCGATGCTCAGCGTAGGTACACGCGCCCCTGCACACACACACACACCCTGTGCCGGCTGCTAGAGAGAATGCCTGGCGGGGCAGTGGGCCCAGCCTCAGGGCTGTATGAGATGTAGGTGGGGTATATCAGGTATGCCTAAACAAGAACTTAATTTATATTCCTCCACCCAATAATCCGGGTGCCTGGCACCCCATTCACTTCTCCCTGCTGGGTCCAGTTCGGCTTTATAAACTAAGGGAGTGGAGGGTGGGCCAGGGGTCTCCACGCGCAGCAGCAGGACTGCCGGCTGACCGTAGGCAGGTTCCTAGCTCAACCCAGACCCACCGCATCAGAATCCAAATTTTTAAAAAGCCCCCAGATGATGCCAGCATGCAACCAAGTTTCAGGACCTCTCAACCAGATGGCCCCTGCAAAGCCTTTTTAGCCCTCACAAATCCTCTGTCAAACGGTCGGTGCCTCCCCCCGTGGGAGGCCCCGCACCACGGTGTCTGGTCCAGAGCTCGTCTTCTGCTTTCATCAGAGATAGGAAACCCTTCTGGTAGGGACTCCCACCATTAAACCACAGGAGGAGGCCACGAAGCCTGGAAATAAATCTCCAGCCCCTGTCCGGCTCCCGACTCTGGAGGCCATCCGGGAGGAGGGGAGCAGCTAGCCTCTGAGGCCTGGGACGCTTTCTCGCCCGTGTCAGCTGCATCAACACAGAAAGCGAATCCTTGGGGCTGGTGACGTATTATAGGATTAAAACTTTGACCCAGCAGTCCCTGGCTCCTTGGGTAGTGGCTTCCTCCCTGAGAAAGAAATTGATAATCCACAGAGTTCCTGCTGGTCTTTTTATATTTTTATTTTTCTTCCGTAAGAACATAGAAATTATTTACCATCGGAGGTTCTTTCCAAATTGCCCGAAACAGCCATAAACGTCCCGGCCTTATCTAGGGAGGCTTTTGGGTGGTGATTTGCTGTTCACTTAATGAGTTCCTATCGCAAATCCAGCGTTACCAGATCCCCCTGCAAAGATGGGTAATTTCTTGAGCTCCAAGTGTTCTCAGGGAGCAGAGGGGCTGGAGAAAGAGGGTCTGTTTTATAGTTTCTAAGGGGGTGATTTAAAAAACTCTGTGGAAGTGGTTTACAGCCTTTAGTACCAGAATAACAGATACATCAGCAGAAAGGAAAGTCGTAGAGATAGGCTGGGGCGTGAGCGTGGGGATGTGTGGGGAGCGAGAGATACGGGGAACTCACAGAAAAATTTTTTAAAAAATTAACAACAAAATAGGAACACATTTAGAAGTAATAGATGGCCCAGTTTTCCACTTTGGGACTGAAAGGGGCTTTGGAAGGGAGGCCAAAAGAAAAAAATGGAGTAATAATGATGGCGACGAGAGTGATCAGAACGGCTGCTGATTGAGCGTGGGCCGCCTTGCCAGAGTTTTTAAGACTTCTTTCTTCATTGACTAAAAATCCCCATCTTAATCCAAAGTCAACCCTGAAGAGAAGGAAGGACCCTCAAGTCACTGTGGCCCAGGCCTGTCGCCCGCACTGTTGTGGAGTTTCGCTGGGACAGTAGAGGCGGGAGAAGGCCAGGCCTCAGGGACCTTGGAGTGGGAGCTGGGTGGAGGGAGGCACCCAGAAGAATCACAAGCAGGGCCTGGAACGGCTCTTCACACACCGATGCGCACGGTGGCATTTTTCATAATTCCCAAAAGATGGAAGTGCCCCAAGCCTCCGTCAGCCGATGAGCGGACACCCAGAATCGAGCCTGTGCACACGATGGAGCAGCGTTTGGCCGGAAAGAGGAGTCACGTCCTGGCCCAGGCAGCATCGATGAGCTTGAGGCTGTCCTGCTGAGGGACACAGGCCGGGGATTTCTGAGCAGCCTGCAGAGGGAGGCAGGCTCTGAGGGCCCATGCCTGGGCAGGGTGGCAGAGCCAGGGGTGGATCCCGGGCCCCCCTGGACCCCATCTCCCCATCTCCACAGTAGTGCTGGGAAAATGCTCCTCTTGGACATACAGGTAGGAAATCCCTGGGCAGTTGCTGTCACATGGCTGGTTACAAGTTGTTGTTTTTTTAAAAATTTATTCCCCCCCCCCGCCAGTTGTCTGCTCTCTGTGTCCATTCACTGTGTGTTCTTCTGTGACTGCTTCTATCCTTAGAAGCGGCACCAGGAATCTGTGTCTCTTTTTGTTGCGTCATCTTGCTGTGTCAGCTCTCCATGTGGGCGGCGCCATTCCTGGGCAGGCTGCACTTTCTTTCGTGCTGGGCGGCTCTCCTTACGGGTGCACTCCTTGGGCGTGGGGCTCCCCTACACGGGGGACACCCCTGCATCGCAGACACTCCTTGTGCCCATCAGCACTGCGCATGGGCCAGCTCCACATGGGTCAAGGAGGCCCGGGGTTTGAACCGCGGACCTCCCATGAGGCAGGCGGATGTCCTAACCACTGGGCCAAGCCCGCCTCCCTACAAGTTGTTGTAAAGAATGATTTCCTGGGAAGCGGATGTAGTTCAGGTGACTGAGCTCCCGCCTACCACATGGGCAGTCCGGGTTGTGCCTCCTGGAGAAGGTGAGCTGGTACAACGGGCTGATGCAACAAGATGATGCAGTGAGATGATGCAACCAAGAGACACAAAGAGGAAACACAGTGAGAGACACAGCAAAACTGAGAGTGGAGGTGGCTCAGGCATTTAGGTGCCTCCCTTCCACATGGGAGCTCCCGGGTTTGGTTCCCGGTGCTTCCTAGAAAGAGACCAGCACACAACAAACAGACACACCACATGCAAACAATGTGGGGGTGGGGAGAAATAAATAAATAAATCTTAAAAAAAAAAGATTTCCTAAGGAACCAGTTTCTGACCATTAAAAAAACAAAGCCCTGTGCTTACTGACCATGGATGAATGCGAAAGTTCTGGATAAGACCCCCCTTTCTGATGTAATAACCTGGATGCACTTGGCAATGTCGAGCAGGGCAGTGGGATTTTGCTGAAGCTGCAGGGGCCTGATGCCCAGAGGGGCCCTCGGCACACACCTGGAGCAGCAGGTGCCCTGGCGCGCACAGTTCCCAGCTGCTTGTGGCCGCGAGTGGGGTGGGGATGGGTGGGCCGACTGCTCCGGAGCGGCTGGTTCTGCTTCATTTTCGTGAGCCAGGGTCAGGGCGCTGAACCAAAACGCACGTTTCTGTCGTGGCTGCTACAACCCAGCCAGCAGATTCTGCTTAGGGCCCCTGAGTGAAGGGCTGCCCGAGCCGCTGTCTTGCTGTTGGAGATTTGGACCCGAAGGGTATCGGGAATGAAAGAAAGAGAAAAGGGAGAAGGAAACAAAGAGAAAGAACGAGAGAGCTGGCATCAGGGGTCTGTGAGTAATAACTCCTCAGACAACTTTATTCTTCATAAGGGGCTCTCTATATACCCCAGTGTACGTGACAAGCAACAGGCATACGTAGCCTGCGTGCCAATAAGCAAACACATAGCCTACCTGTCATCAAGCAGGACATGTATTAACTATCAGCATTACCCGTAGTCTAAGGAATTTAAAATCTTATCTCAAGGTACAAAGTCTAAGTGGTCTCTTCACTACAAAAGGTATGTGCTCATCTTCTCTTTCAGCCTTTAACAGCTTCATCCCATTTGCCCGGAACTCTTAATTACCTCATTCCTTAGGTTGCAAGCTTAGCCGTGGATACAGCACTAGCGTGGAGACAGCACGTCTCTCCTTGTGAGGTCACTGTGCCTCAGTTTCCAACACTTGCCCCAGTCTTTCCGGAGAGAACCTGAGCATAATCCTGGCCTGTGAGGCCTGGCCGGGCTGGGCGGGCTCCCCTGTGTCTTCAGCCTGGCCTGGGCAGCACGCACGGGACCAGCCCGGGGCACCTTCCTTCCCACCAGGGGCCGTAACCCACAGCGGGGCTGGCAGAGGGCCTCGTTTGAGGCCCTTCTCCTTCCGGCTCCTTGGGCGGCCCCGTTTGCTTGTCTGGCCTTGTTCCAGCTGGCGAGGCCGGGTGCCAGCCCCGTGCCCTGGGAGGCGGCTTCTCGGCCTTCTGCAGGGTTGGGTGGTGATTCAAAGCTGGGCCCCGTGCGGGGGGGTGGCCCGGGTGGTGAATCCCACCTCTGCCACTTCCTGGCCACACCTTGGTCTTTGAGCCTCGGTCTCCCTTGACTGTACGCTGGGGCGACAAGTAAACCCACATGCCAGGGCCGCTGTGGACTTACCGAGCCGAGGTGTGCGGCACCTCGAGCCTTCCAGGACCGTCAGGCCAGCCGCTCTTCTTTTGGAAAGGGCTCGCCTCCTACAGCAGCCCAGCTGCCTGTTCCCTCCACGCAGTCCACGCAGCAGGGGCTGGCGGGCTCCAGCTCCGCTGGCTGACCCTCTAACCCATCGGGAGCCCTTCTCTCTTGGACTGGAAAGGGACCGCTGGAGGCCACCTTCTAACCTCCGTCAACATCCGCGTTTGGCGTGGAGATTTGGAGGAGGGAGTGTGATTTCATTGCCTCTTTGGTGGGAAAGGCCACTTAACTGGGTGTGTGCTGAAAACCAACCCCCCACTGGGTGGCACTGTGGCGCGTCCACGGGGCGGGGGATCTAACTCGTCTCCAGATGGCATTCAGAGGTCAGGGTGGAGACCATATAGCCCCACCTCCAAGACTGGACTCCAGCTTTTATGTTATTTTTTTTTAATCTAAATTTTTTATTAGAGAAGTTGTGAGTTTACAAAACAGTCAAGCATAATGTACAGAATTCCCATACATCACCCGTCCACCCCACATCGTTAGGAAAACATCAGACTATTCCCACTAACTGTGGTCCATAGTGTACACTGGTATGAATGCATTTTTTTCCATACACACCCTATTATTAACACCCTGTATTGTTGGTATTGTACATTTGTTACAGTTCACGAGAGAACACTCTCTTGTTTGTACTCTTGTTTTATGTTTTTTTTAAAAAAGATTTATTTTTTTCTCTCCCCTTCCCCCCCATTGGCCGCTCTCTGTGTCCATTCGCTGTGTGTTATTCTGTGTCTGCTTGCATTGTCAGGCGGTACCGGGAAACTGCATCTCTTTTTTTTGCATCATCTTGCTGCATCAGCTCTTTGTGCGGCGCCACTCCTGGGTGGGCTGTGCTTTTCTCACGCGGGGTGGCTCTCCTTTCAGGGTGCACTCCTTGTGCGTGGGGCTCCCTACACAGGGGCTCCCCTGCGTGGCAGGGCACTCCTTGTGCGTGGCAGCACGGCGCATGGGCCAGCTCCACACGGGTCAGGAGGCCCTGGGTATGGAACCCTGGACCCTCCACATGGTAGGTGGACATGCTATCCGTTGAGCCATGTCCGCTTCTCATCTTATTTGTACTGTCAACCACAGCGCATCCTCCGCCATGTGGCTCGCTGTGTCATACGGTCCCCAGCCTTGAACATTCTATCCAAAGTGTCTATTCAGTGGCTCTCACGTTCATCACAGAGTTCTGCAGTCATCATCCCAGTAAATTTTGTAACATTTTTCCTTAATCCAAAAGAAAAAACCCCATACCCCCCATTATCGACTCTTAGTGCTGGTATAGTACCTTCTTCGACACCGATGCGAGAATATTTTACAATATTGCTGTTAACTATAGTCTGTAAGTTACGTTACTTGTGTTTTTCCCAGGCTCTAGGTTTTGTTTTGTTCCTGCCCCTCACCTGAAGTTGGCTGGCTCCCTCTTTTCAGATGGAGGATAAGAACAGCAAACTCTGTAGTTTCCTCTGCACTTCTGCATTTCAGGCCCCATGGCCCCCCAGGCCGGTGGTTGGACTTGCTCAGGCTCAACCCTCAGCTGAAGTCTGCCTCCAGGGTTCCCTCTGAGCCATAGGCACACGCCTCCCACCACGTAAGGAGGAAGTGGCATTTATTGAGCACCTACGGTCTTCCAAGCTAATCCCTGATCAAAGCCTAAGGAAGATTGGCAGGGAGAGATGGGGAAGGAGGGACAGCAGGTGCTTCTGGCCTGCTCTGCCTGATCCTGCCAGGCTGGAGTGGCCAAGGGGCTCTCAGGGCCCGCCTGTCCCAGTGAGGGACCACAGAGGCTGCGGAAGTCCCAGGCGGCCTCGAGCTCTCTGGGCCCAGGTGCAGCTGCCCCTCAGGCAGGTAGCTGCACACACACCTGCCCGCCAGGTGGCTGGCTGAGGTCCCTTCCACCGAGCCTCCCTGACCTGCACGCTCCCAGGCCGGGCACCGCGGGCGCAGACCCCAGGGCTGCTTTCCCAGGCTTGGCCGGCAGCATGGCCCAGGTACCTGACAGCTTCAGGGTCACGGCCTCCACATCAGGGCCCTAGTGGGACACCCAGGAGCGCGGCAGCCAATTGACCTGGGGCTGCGGGGACGTCTGCTGCCCTGTGCTTTGGCTGACTCTTCCATCCCTTATAAGAGGAAGAGCCAGGTTGTGTGCGGTGGCTGCAGCTCAGGGCTGGCTGCTGCCGCGGGGCAGGGGGGGGGTGACAGGGCCCCCTGCAATGCCTGTTCCACTCACCCCAGTGGAGTCTTTCCTCCCATGCGCCCTTGGGCTGTGTCTGGGGCCAGGAGAAGGGGCTCTCGGGGCAGCTCCACTTCTCCCATAAGTCCCCCGACCTCCTTAGCAGAAGTAGCCTCCGTGAAGGCGCGCAGTCCATTCCAAGGGTGCCAGATCACACGGCCAACTGGAGGGCGAGGGGCCAGCTGGGGGTGGTCAGCCACCTGGCAGGGCCTTGGGGTGGGGGCAGAGGCCACGGTGAGCTTCCTGCTTGGGCTGGTCTGGGCCCGGGGGCCGGAGCAGGAACCCACTCTCCCCTCGGGTCCCTCTGGAACTGGTGCAGTGAGCATGAGTGGGGGGACCCCCAAATTGTAATCCTCTGCCCTTTTCCTCTGTCTCTTAAGGCTCGGGTCCTTCGACTGGGTTTGGCAGCCAGTGTTCGACAAGGGCCTTATGCGTCACTGGCTAATGGCCCCCCTTTCCCTGATGACTTCCGTGTAATTCCCCAAATTCAGCAGGGCGTGCTGTCCCCGTGCTGTCAGCGCAGGAGCACTTGGTTGCAGCCATTCAGGGAGCTGGGCCTTTGGGGGATCGAACTGTGCGCAGGTCCCGGGGTATAACAGTCCCAGCACGTGTGTGTCTGCGCATGCTGTACACACACACACACACACACACTGCACTTAGAGACATTCTCCCCAGCTCCAGAAGGGCCTGAGCAAGGGCTGGGGGAGGGCAGGGACGGAGGGCTGAGCCCCGAGAGGTGAGTCACGGGGTGGGGACGGCCAGCTGGCCTCCCGGAGCCTGTCTGGAGCGTCCTGCAAGAGCTCTATCGGCGTCTCCTGGAGGCTGTAAACCGGGCTCCCCTCCCCAAAGCACTGCCTCGCCTGGCTCGGAGAGCCTCTGTGTCTGTGGCAGGCCAGGTGTTCTTCCTGTTTTTCCGGGCTCTCTGCTCCTGATGGAGTTTTCTAGACATCGTGACTCCTCTGTTAAACAGTCCTAGTCAGCCCAGCCAGAGCCTTCCCGCGGCGGGCCTGTGTTCAGCTCAGCAGCCTGCCTGGAATGCCCTCCTCCCCTCGCTCCCTCCTGTGCGGGCTGGAATCCTCTTCCTCTTTCAAGCCCGGTTCAGGCTCCGTGTCCCAGGAAATACCTGGCTGCCTCCTTTGCTCTAGCATGATGCCTCCTTGCTCTGTGGTGCTCCAAATCCTCTCTGCTTCTGTGGCCTCCGTCTCTTGCCTTCAAATGGCATGATAGGATGCCGTGGGTTTCTCGCCAGCAGTGGCTGCACACTGTCAGCACTCTCTGCACGCGTCACTCCTTTCCTGCTCTAGGCCAAGCACGGGGATACGGGGGTGAGATGCAGCTCCCGGCTTGAGGAGCAGGACCGGGGTCCAGGGAGGCCTGGGGGAGGAGGGGCATCTCGCTCATGGGGGGCAGGGAAGCCTTCTTGGGGGACCCACTACCTGGGCTGAGTCTGAAAGACAAGGAGACAGTCAGGAGCACCAGGGCAGAGGGCACAAGAGGGGGAGCCCGGCAGCGGGAAGGACCGAAGTCCGGGTGCTATCTGATGGGCCTTGGGGGTGGCGGGAGCCACTGAAGGTGGTGGACGGGGCAGGTGGAGGGAGGGCCGCAGCCGATGGCCCCAACTCAGGCATGTCAGAGACCGGGTTCCGGGTCTCCCTGCCCCTGCAGCCTCGCGTCGCCCCTCCTGGAATCAAAGGTGGCCATTCGCAGTGTGCCACTTGGGGTTGTCACTGAGCGCTGCCGGATACGCCCCTCCTGAGGAGGGCCCCCGCTTCCGTTTCCCTGCCCGGTCCCCGTTGCCCGGCCTTCCTGGTTGTGATCAGATGCCTGACGCCTGTCTGGTCTTGGGCGCGTCACCCTTCCTGGACTTGGCTCTTCGGTTTCCCACCACTTTTGGCCAAGTGAGGCTGTTAACCCCAGCCACGTGGCAGGGGGCAGGGAGGAGGAGGGTGGGCCAGACCCGCAAGCCCTGCGTGGTGGCCCCAGCCTGGGGGCTGCTTTGGGGACGCCAGGCAGAGCGTGTGCTCCGTGGAAGTCGGTTTGCTCACACTCAGGCCCCGATAGGCAGCACAACGCCTGGCAGCTGGTCAAAAATAATCGTTCAGTGAGTGCTCGGTAAACGGCAGAGCCTTGACCGCATGACACCCACACCTCCGGTCTCAATTCCCGGGATACTGGGGCAGGGGCAGGGGCGACAGTGGAGAGACTACCCCTGCTCAGGTCGCAGTGCTCCACGCTGCCTTCCAAGAGGCCACATGCTGATGGGGCCAGGGGACCTGGGAGCGTTGGGGGGGGGGGGGCTGGGCACGGGAGAGGCCATGCCCCTGTGTCCCTGCCCTGCGCAGGCCTCTTTCTGGAAATTGCTGGCTTTTCTTATCACCAAGCTTGGCAGCCCCTGGGGAATTTCTGGAGGGAGGAGGGAGCCGGAGAGGAAATCACCACGAACTGCTTTGTTTCCCCCAAGCCCAAACACAAAGAGAGGATGGGGTGGAGGTGGGGCTGCAGAGTGGGCTTGTTTTCCTCCCAGCTCGTGTCAGGGGAAGGAAAGCTGTTGTGGTGGCTTGGAGTTCTGTACCCCAGAAAAACACGCGCTTCCTCTCTTCTGCGGGTGTGAACCTGTTGTAAATAGGACTTTCGAAGAGTCAAGGTGTGTCCACACTGCAGGAGGGCAGGCCTTCATCCAGTACCGCTGCAGCCTGACAAGCGAAGGAAAGTGGACAGAGAGAGAAGCCACCAAGAGAAGCCAGAAGCTGGAGGTCAGCGGAGCGCGGAAGAGAAAGGAGATGCTGCTGCCATGTGCACTGCCAAGGGACGGAAGAGCCAGGGAACCCCAAAGACTGCCGGAACCCCCTCCCCGCTGGAGGAAACAAGCCTTCTAGCCTCTGAAACCCCGAGCCAGTAATTCCTGCTGTTAAGCCACATTGTGTGGTATTTGTTTTAGCAGCCCAGAAATGGGAACGGCTGCTCCCCTTAATGTTTGTTTTTTTTCTCCAACTGCTGGTCTGAATGTGTCTGGGATTTCAGTAGCTAGGAGGTGGGGATGGAAGGAGGGGAGTTTCTGGAACAAACAGTGGCAGTCAGGTGGGTGAGAGCTCCCCGGTGCAGGGGGTGGGTGCCCAGATGCAAAGCTGCACAGGACCCTGGTTCTCAGATGTTCAGTAACCCCATTTGACAGAGGACGTAGCACCAGCTCAGAGAGGCCAATGAACTTGCCCAGGGTCACACAGCATGCTGGGATTGCCTGCCATCCCAGGTCTTGCTCTTGATCCTTCCAAGCCTTCCCTCCATCAGAGCTTACCATTTCTATGTCCTAACCTCAGTCTCAGATTTGCCTTTTCCTGCACGAGCCAGTGAGACTGTCTCCTTTCAGCCACCACGTGGGAGTGCTGTCTGGAACCTTCTGGGGCAGCACCCTCGTCGTAGGCTACTTACATCACCAGCAGACCTCCAGGTCTGATGGGCACTCCCTCAGCTTTGAGCTTCCTATCACCCTCCCCCCACCCCCCACCCCCTACAGGTATTTGTCGAGGCTTCCTATGCAGCAGGCGCTTTAACATGCAACTCTGGGCTGCCAGGAGGGATTACAAGGATTCACATTTAAACGTGAATGTCTGACCACAGCTCTCCAGAAACTTCTTGGGAACCAGAGGACTCAGCTGCTCAGCTTCAAGCACCAGGGGACCAGCCACCCTCTACGGGAGTTCACAGGGCAGGGGCAGGGACGGCAGGAGCCCTGGGGCTTCAGGGCTGGGGAGCTGAGGCGTGTGTGGGGGCCTTCATCTGGTCAGGGCGCCCTGGTGCCCAGCGCCCACGTGGGATGGGCGCTAGAGCTGCAGGACCTGGAGGGAGCTCTCCTCTGCCATGGGTGCCCGGCACGGCACCTGCCCAAGGCAGGGGCTCAGGAGAGACTTGTTGACTGATGCCACGTTGCAGGTGAGAAAGCCGAGGTCCAGAGCGGGGAAGCATCAGGTGCAAGGTCACATAGCTTCGCTAAGGTGGGCGGGAGGTGGTGGAGACGGGAGAAAGACCGGCAGGAAGAGTTTGTCCTCAGGCACACCTGGATTTGAGGGCGGCTGCTGGGGCTGCTCACCAGCTAGCTACCTATAGGAAAGAGACTTAACCTCTCTCAGCCTGCAGGGCCTCATCTGTCAGTACGTAATCCCACCTCCCTCCCGCCCCGTGCTGCGGTGACGACGCTGGGAGAGGCTGTTTTTGAAGGTGCTTGGCGGGCGATCTAGTCTACAGAGGGCTAGACCTGCCGAGGGGAGGGGCAGCCCCAGGTGTGAGCGGCAGGTGTCCCCGCAGCCTCACCTGCCCCAGGTACGCTCCTCGGGGTGGGGGTGGCGGCTTCTCCGCCCACCGGCCTGAGGTGAGGGCAGGGAGGAGCGGACCCCCAGGGCAGGCCGCGGGAATCCGACCTCAGAGCTGTCGGCCCCTCCCATCTTCCCGAGGGCTGACCACGGGCGTGTAAACGCCGCCGTGCGGGAGCGTCCTGGGCTTAAGGCTCTGAACACCTGGACTGGACGTGGCGCCCGCGCAGTTTTGCAAGGAGGGAGCCCAGGGCCCCGCCCCCGGGAAGCCCCGCCCCCGGGAAGCCCCGCCCCCGGGAAGCCCCGCCCCCGGGAAGCCCCGCCCCCGGGAAGCCCCGCCCCCGGGAAGCCCCGCCCCCGGGAAGCCCCGCCCCCGGGAAGCCCCGCCCCCGGGAAGCCCCGCCCCCGGGAAGCCCCGCCCCCGGGAAGCCCCGCCCCCGGGAAGCCCCGCCCCCGGGAAGCCCCGCCCCCGGGAAGCCCCGCCCCCGGGAAGCCCCGCCCCCGGGAAGCCCCGCCCCCGGGAAGCCCCGCCCCCGGGAAGCCCCGCCCCCGGGAAGCCCCGCCCCCGGGAAGCCCCGCCCCCGGGAAGCCCCGCGGGCGGGTGGGCGCCTGCGGAGGGCGCCTCCTTTCCGCGGTGCACCCGCCGCGCCGCCTCCCTCACGCCACAGCATTCTGGCTGTATTCGTGTTCCTGCCTGCCACGTTCCGTGGCCACGTACGAGCGTAAACCCCTATTTTAGGACGTGGAGTGGTCCCCGCCGCCCAGCCCGCGATGGGCGTTTGAAGGTTTGGCGAGCCTGCCTCCGCAGGACGTTTTTAAAGAGGAGGAGGGGCGCTGAGCACAGAAGCCTGCCGACCGCCCTCCTGCCTTCCTCCCTGAGCAGGGGTCTCCCGGCCCGGAGTTCCTTATCCCCCACCGGCCACCCTGCTTCCCTCCCACCTGGGAGCTCTGGTCCTGCCCGGGCCGCTGGAGCAGGTGCCGGGAAGAAATTGGGCTGTTAAGAAAGAAAGAGAAACCACTGACCTTTCTTTAAGTTGCTAATGAAAATTCACCAGGAAGGAGTTTGGCCTTTGTGGGTGGGAGGGGCGGAATGATAGAGGCTGCGGTGGGGGTTGGCTGAGGGGCCAGCCCGCGTCCCAGGGTGGCCCCTCCCCAGCTGCTGGGGCCGGCCTGGGGATGGGGTGGGGGACGGGGAGGGACTTGGGGGGTGCCGAGGGAGGGCAGCCGTTCCCCGAAGGCCTGCGGAGGGGCTGGGCAGGGCGCTCCCTGAGGCGCACCCCACCCCCTCTTCTTGGGGAGCTGGAATCTGCTTCAAGCACTGAAAGGCCACTAAAGGGCTGAGGAGCGGGGGCCCGCCGGGAGGAGGCCAGGGTGCTCTTACTCCTGGGCAAGGACAAGAGCTGAGCCAGAGTGAGCCAGGCCTGGGCCTGACCTCTGGCTCGACCCCTCCAGTGCTGCGTGACCCCTGGGCCCTTTGAGGTTTAGCAGCCTCATGGGATTATGGTGAGGGGCCAAGAGGGCGCCTATGTCAAGTAGACACTCAACATCACTCTCTCCTGTTGTTGGACGAGGTCGGTTTCCTCCTAGACTGCGGATAATATTTCCCTTTGGAGAGCAACCAGCACAGAGTCTAGAATCTTGAATCTAGGCGAATGCCTTGCCGCCATCAGCCTGCAAGGACTTTATTTGGTTCCCTGGAGGTGGGTACAAGATCTGTAGCTGTGCGGCTTTTAGGAAGCATGAAGCAGACGTCTCCACGAAGCCATGAGGGGAGAAAAGGGACAGGCAGGAAGTGGGCATTAGCTGTAAGGAGGAAGACCTCTTACTCCATTAGGAGGCAGCCTCGACTTCATTTCTGGGCGATGACTCTTTGTAAACTCTGATGGCAGAAAGATAAGCCTGGCTCAGTAATTTAAAATAGAATCCCCGTGTGTCTCAGTGTGTCTCCCAAGTAGATTAATTTCTTTTGGAAGCTGAGAGCTCATCCTCCAGCTAATTATTTGGGCCCCTGACATTCCAGCAGAGCAATTCCCAGGGACATCTGGTGAGCTCGCCTGGGCTGGCCACGGCTGTCGGGACCGCATAGAAAGACGGCAATAGGGAAGGAGAAGCTCTTCACAAAGCACTTAGCAAAAAGTGGCTTTAAAAACTCCCAGTAAACCTGTGACGGTGGCAGTTGCTGAATTTAGCAAAATAGTTCAGGTGTTGAAGATGTTTGGGAATAAGTGACTGCCAGCCAAAGGCTGGGAGGAAAGGCCGGTTTGGGAATATTACCAGGTTTCTCAGGAGGATCCCGAGAATGCCTTCGCCTTCCCTGGGGCCTCGGGTGAGAACTTGGGAGTTTGAACCTTTTCCCAAGGAGGGATACATCTCTCCCTCCTGCAGGAACGGACTGTCACCCAAACACTGCCCCTGGCTTAGGACTTCAGGATTTTTGTTTTTGTTTTTTGAGATACCGAGATTGAACCCAGGGCCTCATACATGGGAAGCAGGTGCTCATCGGCTCTGCAGGACTTCAGGTTTTGATTAGCTGGAAGGATGCACTTTGAGTTGTCTTTGCCGTTGATTCTAGCAAGTGAATGAGCCCAGGGGACCCTTTCCTGGGAAGAGGATTAGATAACAGGAAGTGGGGAGAGAACATCTGGGTAGGGACGGGTGGAGAAACATCAGCTAGGGAGAGACTGAAGCACTAGGGAGAGACTGAAGCACGCAGTCCACTTTGGGTGCTTGGCGCAGATTCTTCCAATACCAAATGAAGGCGAGAATGGCTTTTTCCTGTCTGCAGGTTGGTGGCCCCTCGCCTTTCTTAACTGAGGCATTCACCAGGTATCAAATGCTCAGGGGGATGCCACTTTCTAATAATGCCCTCTCTTTAGATATTACTGCTGGCTCTTGGAGACAAGTACCCAGTCTCTAGAGGGGGCTGATACTCTAGGAAATTGGTCAGCCATCCCTCTCCACCCCCTCGTCAAAGGCACACATCTGCATCTCCCCGGTGCCAAAGCACCCCTGGGGTTCCAGTGGCAGACCCTGCCCCAGGTTCCTCCGCATGGGGCGGGAGGGGCTTCCTGGTTTAGTCTTCAGTTTTCTTACTCCCTCCTCCTGCAGGCTCCCAGGAGATTTCCTGTGCCTGGGGGCAGATTGCCCTACCTGGCCTCCAGCCCAGCTTTGCCTGGGCCTCCTAACCTAGGTTCGCACATCTTCTGCCCTACAGCCCAGTCTCCACAGAGTAGAGCGATGTTTTAAAAACTAAAATCTCATTGCCTTCCTGGCTTGAGCCCCCACAGTAGATACCTGTCACACTTGGATAAATTCCAGACTCTTTATCATCACTGCTTCACTCTCTCCGGTTTGGGGCCTCACTTCACCCTTGCACCCAGCTGCTCCATCCCGCCCCACCCTGTCTGTTTCCCAGAGTGCCACATTTTTTATGCCTTAGGGCTTTGCACATGCTCATTCCTCTGCCAGACGAGTGCTCTCCTGCACCCCCACCCTAATTCTTTCTAAAATGAACTCCTTCTCCTACTTTAGGTTTCAGCTTAAAAGTCACCAACAAAGAGAGCACTTTTTGACCAGTCATTCTTAAGTCATTTGTAATTACACATGGGTAAGTCAGTGGCAGTAACGGGTAAATCAGCTCCTGGTTTATCGCCCGTCTACTTAACTGAGTCGTTCACTGCTGTGTCCCCAGCTCCAGGCTTACCACGCCTTAGGACTAATGGTCAGAGCAGGCTAAGCTACGCTCTGGTAACAAATGGCATCCAAGTCATAGTGTTTCAAACCACAGTGATTTATTTCTCATTTCAGCTGTAAGAAATGTACCACACCAATGCAAAGTGTTAATAATAGGGGGTTATACGGGAACCCTGTATTTTAGGCATGACTTTTTGTAACCTCTCCCCCCGCAACTTCTCTAATAAAAAAGAGAGACTTATTTCTCAGTCGTGCTAAATGGCCATCACAGCTTGGCAGGGGGCTCTGCTCGTTGGAGGAACCCAGGCTGACGGAGTAGCCATCCTCTCAGGCATTCCCAGTGGCCACTTGGGAGAGAAAACCACACTGGCAATTACACTGTCCGGCCAGAAATGCTTTATGTGTCACTTTGACTCACAATGTATTGGGCAGAGTCAATTGCCTGACCCTACCCACCCACATGGGCTAAGAAGGCCAATCCTACCCAGTGCTCAGAAGGACGAGGAGGAAATACGTAACAAGCGGCACCGAGGACTCGCACCGTCCTCGGTCCATACTCCTGGAGGAGGGAGTATCTAGAAGGCTTTTCCTCAGCTGCTGTGGGGTAGAAGACCCTCCCAGGGTCTTGCTGGGATCTTGCTCTCCTGCTGCCCAGGCTGACGTCCTCTGAGAGACAACCCTCCCAGGGTCCTGCCAGTGCTCTCTGAGTCTGCTATGATCAGCTCGGGCCCTGTCCTGTTCCAAGAGCTGAGTGGGTCTTGGCGGAGTCCCAGTAGGGTCCATTGGAGTTTAGGGGTTGAGGTGGGTAGTCGGGGACAGGGTGGAAGGGTGGGCAGGGAATAAGTGTAGCATGTCTCTAAAAGCCCAATGCATCCGTGTCGCGTCCTGTTACTGTACTAAGGAATGGCAAGCATGCACGCCAGGAAAGGTGAGGAAACTGCCTGTGCCTGCTGTGGACACTGGAGGGGCTGGGCACAGGAAAATCCTGGTCTGTCTGTGAGCCTGCTCCTGTTCCCTGGGGCAGGCTGCAGTGGGCAGCCCTCCTGCCTGAACGTGTGTTTGATAAAAGCTTATCGCTGCAGGCCCTTCCAGCAGGCGGCAGGCAGCATTATCATTTGTAATGATGGTGCTGTACGCTCCCAGGTAGAAGTGGGCCTTGGGAGGAAATGCTGGGTGGTTCTGACACACATGGGTGTACGTTGTGGCCACTGGTGGCAGGTATCTTCCAACAAACATTTACTGAGCACTTGCCGAGTTCCCAGCACTCTACCCAGAGCCTTACTTGCAGCCTATGAGGAAAGTACTGCCCTTACTGGGCAGCTGGGAAGACTGAGGCCCTGAAAGGTTAACTTCCTAGTGAAGTACCTGCTAGTTATAAGGTAGAGCCATTTTTTGAACCTATGCTTCATGACTCCAAACCTGTGCATTTAATTATGTTCCTCCATAGGAAAACGATTAATTCCCCTTTTAGAGATACTCTTGAGAAGCACGGTGAATAAGTCTTTACTATGAATGAGACGGGTACAAAGAGAATAGTTAGGCTAGGAGAACGCTAACATATTCTTCTGGCTCTGTTTTTGTTAAGCCCATTACTTAAGATGAAGGTGAAGCTTTTGAACTTTTTGACATAGGTGTTGGTGGATGGCTAGATTGGTTAATTGCTTCTAATCAAGGCACAAAACCTTATGTACCTTACTGTGTCACTATCAATGATCAAAGGATGGATTAATTTAATATTTTTATGCCAGACTCAGAGCTAGCTGCTGTGGATATACAATTGAATAGGAGCTAGTTCCCTTCCCTAGAGATTATAGAGGCAGACCTTTGATCAAATCATTGTGACTCAGAGTGACACACCAAGAGGTTTGTGTAGTAGGGGGCAGTGGGGCCACAAGCTGGTTGAGGTGAGGGTGTAAAAAGTCAACTCTAAGAAAGGGCAGTTCAGAAAGTCAACCAGCCCCAGGTGTCCATCAACAGATCAATGGATAAACAAACTGTGGCCTAGTGACATGATGGACTATTATGCAGCTGTAAGGAGAAATGAAGTCGTAAAACATATGACAACATGGAGGAACCTGGAGGACAATATGGTGAGCAAAGCAAGCCAGACACAAAAGGACACTGTGATTGTGTTACTATGAACCAAATATATTGTGTAACATAGTATGATTTAAAAAATTATAGGTATCCAGTACATTTGAGGAATACTTTTATTCAACTGTGTTTTCTTTTTAGTTTTTGCTTATATTTTAAATTATTAAATGTACAAAATAAAGTTTAAAAAAGGGGGTGAGGGGGGGTGAGCGGTGGTTAGGGCCGGATTAAGGGAAGCTGGGCAGTAGGCGCATCCCACTTGTTTGTGTCTGAAATGCCTCCTTAATAAAAACTGAAAAACTGGTTTCTTAAAAGAAAAAGTCAACCCGAGGGGAAGCCCCATTTGGATAGAAAACAACAAGTTTCGGGGCTTCGGATGGTCAGGGCAAAGGGGGGGCAGGCTGTGGGAGAAAACCTGTGGGCCAAGCGCCTGCCCGCTGCACTTCCTGCCTCCAGTGTGAGACCAGGGCGCGGCTGCACCACCGCTAATGGGGTGTCACCCGCTGAGCGCGTCGCGGCGGCGGGCGGGTGGCCCCAGGGCCCTCAGCTGGCCTCCCTCCTGCCGCCCACGCCCGCCCACGCCCGCCCCGCGCGCAAGCACACCTCGCCGCTACGTCATCTGCCCCGGTTTCATTATCAGTTCCCTTTTGCTTTCCGCGACCTCGGCCGCGCCGGGGCCCAGACCCCACGACGGGAGTAGCCCGGCACCAGCCCTCGCGCCTCCACCGCAGCAGCGGTCACGGACTGCCCTCCCAGCCCCGGGGAGGACGCGGGGTGGGCGGGGCCGACTTGCTGAGACCGCCCCTCCCGCCCGAGGAGGCTTTTCATTGGCTCGGCCTCCCCCTTCCCCTGCCGCTCGGATTGGCTAGTGCGTCCTTTCGGGCGTGGCCTGCGGAAGGAGGGCGGGAACGGAAGGGAGGGCGCGCTCTCGACTGGAGGGTTGCCTAGGCGACGCCGGGGGCGCGCTCAGGGGTGGGGCGGGGAGCCGGCAGGGGTCCGGCCCCGGGAGGCGGCGGTGGGCGCGGGGGAAACCTAGAGCGGGCGCGCACGGCGAGGAGCCGCGGGACGGTCAGGTGAGGCCGCGGCCCGCGGGGCCCTGGCGCGGGCGGGAAGGGGGGAGCGCGGGCGGGGGCGTGAGGTGAGCCCCGGGCCCGGGGTCCCCCGAGGGGCCGCGGCCTCGCTGGCGGCCGGGTCGGAGAGGCGGGTGCCCCCGGCGCGGCCCCTGCCCTCCCCACCGCCGGCCTCCGCCCGCACTTCCTGCCCGGGGCCTCCCGCCCGAGCGAGGCGCACTTCCTCGGCCTCGCGCCGCCGCGCGGGGAGCTGCCCAAACTTCTGAGCCGCCTGGGAACTTGGGCCGGCGGCCGGCGGGGTCGCGCTCGGAAAGTTTTGTTCGGCCCCGCCTTGCAGAGGGAGGTCGAGCTGCCTCCTCCCCGCCGCTCTCTGGTCTGCGGCCTCTTTCTGGGGACGCCTTGACCTGTTTCCGCGACCAGGCTCCCCCCACCCCACCCCCCCTCCGCCCGCTTGGGTGCTTTCAGGGGATCCGCCGACCGCAGGCAGAGCTGGGCTCAGGCTGCTCCTCTCTGCTAGTTTCCAGGTGAATGCTAGAAATGTTGGGACTTTAAACTCGTCAGGTGAGTCTCCTGTGCCCGAGAGGAGACTTGGCCGAGGGCTGGAGCCGCTCCCTGGTAGAGCAGTGAACTTCCTGCTTCGTCCTAGTTTCCTAACCTCACTTCCTTTTCTGAAGCTTTGGGGATGGGTAGTGGGCACCGAGTGTCAGAGGGGAGAGTGTCTTTTATAAGAGGGGTGTGAATGACCCCTGTTTTAGGCAGAGCAGTGAGATTCTTGGGTGTCACAGCTGGGAACAGGTGAAAGCATATTCCTTAAAGCTGGGGCAAAGGGGATGAAACTATGGAAGTTCTCAGAGATGGTGTGGCCAGGAGAGGTAGCACTGGACACTGGGAAGCCCGGGAATGCTGGATTCGGTGGCTTTGAAGTTACGCTCAGGATGTCATCTTGAGCATGGGTTTTCAGTTCTCTGAGCCCAGGATTTCACAACTCTGGAAAGGTGATAATGGTTATACAGTTAAGGTAAGGACTGTTTAAAATGGTGTAGGGGGTAGGGGGGGGAAGAAGACTGGGAGTGGGGCAGCTTCGTGGTGTTTCCTTGTGTGTGATGGAAGTCCTGTCAACTAATCTACTTTCTTCTCACTACAAGTGGGTCTTTCCTTCCTTTTCTGGTCACCTTATTTCCCACTGGAGACAGCGGGTACTTTTTTCTGAGATTTCGGCAAGAAATCTTCATGCCTGATGAGTCAAACCTTTCCCCAGGATTTTGTGTGGAGAAAGTGTAGGTATAGGAGATTAGGTTTCTTTTTGAAATATGGGACCTGAAAACAGAAAAACATGAATTAGATCATTAAATGGGGTCTAAAGAGGTCTTGGTAGTGGGTAGAAGAAGTGAAAGTTCTAAAATCTACCTATTAGGTTCTGGCCTTGGCTGAAGAAGGCTTGAGATTCCATGAAAACTGTCAAAGGTTGAACTTTGTCCCCCCAAAAGATTGGAGTCCTAATCCCTCTATCTCAGAATGTGACCCTATTTTGAAATGGGGTCGTTGTGGAAGCAAATAGTTATAATGAGGTCATACTGGAGTAGAATAGACTCTTTTTTTTTTTTTTAATATCTTGTTTTTCGTTTCTTTTTTTAAAGATTTTTTTATTTATTTAATTCCCCCGCCCCCCCCCCCCGTTTGTTTGTTCTCTGTGTCTATTTGCTGCATCTTGTTTCTTTGTCGGCTTCTGTTGTCGTCAGCATCAACTGCACCGGAAGTGTGTGCTGCCCCATTCCTGGGCAGGCTGCACTTTCCTTCGCGCTGGGCGGCTCTCCTTATGGGGCGCGCTCCTTGCGCATGGGGCTCCCCTACGCGGGGGACACCCCTGCGTGGCAGGGCACTCCTTGCGCGCGGGCCAGCTCCACACGGGTCAAGGAGGCCCGGGGTTTGAACTGCGGACCTCCCATGTGATAGACGGACGCCCTAACCACTGGGCCAAGTCCGTTTCCCAGAATAGACTCTTAATCCAGTATGACTGGTGTCCTTTTTTTTTTTTTTTCTTGTTTATTTATTTTTAAATTTTATTATCTTTTTTAATTTTTATTTTATTTTATTTTATTTTTAATTATTTATTTATTTTTTTAAATTACATTATGAAAAATATGAGGTCCCATTCAACCCCACCGCCCCCACCCCCCACTCCCCCCACAGCAACACTCTCTCCCATCATCATGACACATCCATTGCACCTGGTAAGTTCATCTCTGAGCATCACTGCACCCCATAGTCAATGGTCCACATCATAGCCCAGACTCTCTCACGTTCCATCTAGTGGGCCCTGGGGGGATCTATAATGTCCCGTAATTGTCCGTGAAGCACTATCCAGGACAACTCCACGTCCCGAAAACGCCTCCACATCTCATCTCTTCCTCCCGTTCCCCACACCCAGCAGCCACCATGGCTACCGTTCCCACACCCATTCCACATTTTCTCTGTGGACATTGGATTGGTTGTGTCCATTGCACATCTATGTCAAGTGAGGGCTTAGATTCCATATGGGTACTGGATGCACTCCTCCCGCTTCCAGTTGTAGACACTCTATGTTGTGGTGGCTGACCTTCTTCAACTCCATGTTAGCTGAGTGGAGTAAGTCCAATAAATCAAAGTGTAGGAGCTGAAGTCTGTTGAGGCTCTGGGCCTGGGTGTCATATTATCAGTCCAGAGATTCAAATCCCCTACATATATCTTAAACCCAGCACCGACTACAATTCCAATAAAGTAGCATGCAAGTCTTGTGAAAAGAGATCCCCTCTGAGTCCAATTCCATCACGCAGAAACACCAGGTCCAAAGAAGGGCTATCTGTCATGGCAGTGAACCCCTTCTGCCATGACCATAGAACCCGTGGGTCTCTTTATCCCTCAAAAGAACCAATACCTGGGGTTGTATCTACCTTATCTGTCTCTTAGACTCTGTTCAGTTGTACATAGGGGTATTCCTTCTGACAACCTCCAGACTCTTTTTTAGAGACTCACAGCCTTATAATCTCATTTCTCCTTTCCATTTCCCCCTTACATTAGGTCAAACAGCTTCCCGAAGTCATGTTATTATATGTAGATAGGTATATTCTGCTGTTCCGCATTGAATCTTTAATTCAAGGTTATTTTATAGTTGCTTCTTCAGCTGGTATGTGGTAGTGATCCCTCGGTGCCAGGGAGGCTCATCCCCGGGTGTCATGTCCCACGCTGGGGGGAATGCATCGCATCTACACGCTGAGTTTGGCTGTGAGAGTGGCCACATTTGAGTAACATGCAGGCTGTCAGGAGGAAACCCCCAGGCACAATGCTACTCTAGGCCTTGTTCTTATTGCAGGTGTATAGGCTCAAAAGTGTAACCAATAGTATCACGAGCCCACTGTTGGGCCCTCCTTCCTTCCTGGTTCTTGCCGTTGCACCTGGAGGATTGCCGCTGTTCTCCCAGGGCCCACAACAGTGACCCCCCGGCCAGGAGCCCAGTACCCCCCCAGCTGTTGTTTTTGTTTCCACTATGAGTATATATAGACATTACCATATACCCTGGGCATATGCCCTGTATAACTCCCTGTCAACCATATATATCCTGTCAATAACATCCCATATCAGTATTCCTCCGCTGCCATTGTTGAACCACTCTGTGATCCAAAACTTCCCGTAAAGTGAATCCCAACATAATGTCAGCTTCAGAAGAGTCTTAGATCACTGAAATTCATATATACAATATACAGTATTTCCCCAGATCCACCATAAAACCTTTTCCCTTGCACAGCAATAATCTTTTAACTTATTCATATCATATTTCCTGAAACTGATGTACAGATTCCAACACTATAGTTTTCAAACAAGGTGACATTTGTGCTTACTATGTGGTCCATATTTTAGGCTGTACAGTTTTCTAAATTTTTTAGTTATCCTATGTTTTGTCTTATGGTTTTCATTATTAGTCTGTCGTCCCCTATATGTTTTTGGTGTAATATTAGCTGTTTTATATTCATCCTCGTGTACTCTCACATAACTCCTCTTTTGCCCCCTTATTTACCTTTGTTCCATCCATTCCACATCCATTTTCCCCTCCCCTTAGGGCCCACAACGCCTGCCAATCTAATACCCTGGGAGCCGTCCTTTCTCACGAGAGATACAGTTCTCTCTATTCGACGGCATTAGTCTTCCCCAGGATATGGACTGGTGTCCTTAAGAGAAGAGAAGAGACAGAGAGAGACATGGAGAGGAGCGTGCCATGTGAAGAGAGACATGGAGGGAAGGTGAAGAGAGACGTGGAGGGAAGGTGGCCACGTGACAAAGAGGCAGATGGCAGCGCTGCTTCACAAGCCGAGAAATCTAGGGGCCACCAGAAGTGGGGGGAGGCACGGGACACATCCTTCCCTACAGATGTCAAAGGGAACATGACATTGCTGACACCTTGATTCTGGGAGACCATAGATTTCTGTTATTTTAAGCCAACCAGTTTGAGATAATTTGTTACAGCAGACCTAGAAAATGAATACAAAAAGCAACACATTTCTAAAATCTTAGGGTTGAGATAATCCTTTGTACTGCATCACCCAATCCCACTAGGCCTTTCTGCTTTCAGTTGCTAAATTCTTACAACTCCTCTAATTTACAGAAGCTAGGAACATCATTGGTGACCTTGCCTGGAAAACTGGATTTGGAGACATTGTAACAACCTAGAACTCCAGGTTGGAAGAGATCTTGGTGAATGCTCCTAAGGTTCCAGTGTAACTTGTCTCAAGAAGATATCTTAAAGTCCTACTTTTCACTGGCTTCAATGACTTCAAAACCAACAGCCCCTTCTTATAGATATATGGCAGATTTAAAAAAAAAAATGTGTGTTGCTCACAAGTCTTAGTGTTACATCAAAGGTGGAAAGTAACCAGGGAAAATGGGGCTCTTCCTGAAGCTGCTGGCTCAGGGGAAGCCTAACATTTATGGAGCATCAGCCATCCACTTGGCACAGACCCACCGAATGACCAATACAAGATGATTATTTGGCTCTGGGGATTTGACCATTAGCTGTCTCTTTTAGCACCTCGGTTATTTTGGTAGTGTATAGTATATATGTATATGTATTGGAACATTAATATGGGTATATATGTGCACATACTCATAGGTGCTCCAAAAAGTAGAGGGGGCTGAAGGAAGAGGGTGTTTTTGGATGGATACAAAGATGAGAAGAATAGGGAAGCGGACTTGGCCCAATGGATAGGGTGTCCGGAGGTCCGCGGTTCAAACCCTGGGTGTCCTTGACCTGTGTGGAGCTGGCCCATGCGCAGTGCTGATGCGCACACAGAGCGCTGTGCCATGAAGGGGTGTCCCCACACAGGGGAGCCCCACGCACAAGGAGTGCCCCCCATAAAAAGAGCCACCCAGCGCTAAAGAAAGTGCAGCCTGCCCAGGAATGGCACCGCCCACACGGAGAGCTGACACAACAAGATGACGCAACAAAAAGAAACAGATTCCCGTGGCGCTGACAACAACAGACGTGGACAAAAACAAGAACACGCAGCAAATGGACTCAGAGAATAGACAACTGGGGGTGGGGGGAGGGGAAGGAAAGAGAAATTAAAAAAAAAAAAAAAAGAAGAGAATGAAGAGGCTTAGTGTCAAAGAGTGCAGATGCATGTGGTTAAGTCCAGCAAGTGCAAAATGCCAGTTAGGGTTCCATTACTCATTTATGTCCTTTAGAAAAAGTGACTGCTAATAACTCTCCTGAGTGTACTCTGTTATGGTTGTAGATGAATCTTGATGGAGTTTTTAAAGATTTTTCAAAAAATTGAAACCTAAATGCAGGAAAAGTTGCTGTTGATAGTTACTAATATATTGTTGGCTTTTGTCTATACTTCGTGGGCAGCTGGTATACAGGATACTGATGTACAGGCTCGCTAGATTGGGAATTGACATAGAACATGTTAAGTTAGGCCTTATTCAAATTAACATAGTCTAAGCTACATAATTTTACTTGGTATGCTGCATGAGTTGAAGGAAGTACAGTAGTTTCATCCCGTGTGGCTGGCTACTTCTGCTAAAACAACAGACCGTATTGCAAGCAGTTCCCGAGGTTCCGGAAACTGGCAGCAGTTTAGCTGGTGCATCTGCTCCAGGGCTGTCCTGGCTGCCATAGTCTGCAGGCTGGGCTCCCAAGAAGGCTGCCTCACAGGCTGTTGGCCGGAGCCTCAGTCTCCCCACAGAGGGGCGGTCCATATAACTGTCCACAACACAGTAGCTAACCTTTACTCCAGAGCCAGCGATTTGAGAGTGAAAGGAGCAAGATGGAAGCTGCAGTGTCATTTATAACCTGATCTTGGAAGTGACATATGGTCCCTTTCTCCTGCCACACCAGCCAACCCTGGTACAATATGGGAGGGGACTACACAAGAGGGAGACTGAGGGCCATCTTTTATTTTATTTTATTTTTTTTAAGGTTTAGACTAGTCATTATTGAGAAACTTTTATCAGATGCTTGCCAAAGTATGTTGTACTGTTGGAGATTAAAATACAGCTGGAGTTTTTACTCTTCTAGAAACTTTTAATATTCTACTTGTGACTTTATGTTCTTTCTTACGGTTCTTCATAGTCAGATGCTAGGATTAATTAGCCAAATATGCAATAGCTTTGGGAATTAGAAATTTAAATCTTGATGGTTCCTAAACCAAATGGATTTTGTTTTTTTTTCACCCAAAAACAAATTGGTAAAAAATTATTGCCAACATGACCTCTATGATGAACAGCTTAAAATTATTCAGTAATCATTTGTGTATTCTTCAGAATAGAACTCATTGGCAAATGGATGAAAAAATTGTGGAGAACCTCAACCCTGCCCTCCCCCACACTCCCCATTATTATTATTTTTAAAATTTAGTTGATTAGCAGTTCTTCAGCTCTCTTTTGAAACCAGCATACCTTTTAATTATCCACCCTGATAGAAGGGTTTTATTCTTTTAGCCTCTAGGTGAAATCTAGAGAAAGGTTTAGGATTAAGTGCTGGGATCCTGAGCCTGAAGCCTGGCTTTTCATCTGACCTTGGGTAAGTTGTGTAACACAACCCCTGTCCTCCAGCCTTAGTTTCCTCATCTGTAAAAGGAGGGTTTTTGGCTAAATTCCCTCCAAGTTTCATCTTTAAAAGTTCTTTGACTTTAATATTTTATTTTTTTTTTCATATTATCAATTCTCCTTTGAGTCAAGCATAGCTCTAAGAAAAGGTTCATAAATCATGACAGTTTGCAACCTCAGATGACCAAGCCTTCTGAGAATGGCTTTTGTTAGTCCCAACCCAGTTGAAGGTCGTTAGTCACCGCTAGGCAGAGTTGAAAAATCAGCACATTTGCCTTTCCTCTGCTTCCTATTTTCAGTCCTTTTCCCATCTGCTGTCCTGATTTATGAACTAGTGCCTTTCTTTCCTTTCGTCCTTCTTCCATAATCACCCCCCCCAATACAAACAGGAAAGGACTGGAGGCCGCTTACATATCCTGTTGTTAGGAATGGATTCTAGTCAGTGCGGGACCTCAGCATGTTGAGTGCCTTGATTGCAGATTGTACCTGCTCGTTCAGGCTCGTTCAGTAAGGCCTGCCGTTTTCTAACCTCCGAAATAGTTCAAACTCCATCCTCTTTCCCCATGCCCACTGTCATCCACTCATCTGAGCCCCGAGCTTCTGTTGTCTGTGGCCTGGCTTGCTGCCTCTTCTACTTCTGCATTCTTCTCTTTCTCCACATGGTAGCCAGAATGATCTTTCCATTATGCAAGTGTAATTATGTCACCTATTTGCTCCACACACTCTAGTGGCTTTCTAGTGCTCTCAGGAGAAAATCTGAAATCCTTAAACTTGACTTTCCCAACCAGTAATCTTGCCTTCTTCCCTCTCTGGTCTCATCTTGCCCAGGCCCCTCCCCAGTCCTCTTTGCATGGGCAGCTCAGAGGGCTGGCTTGTATCTCCTGCCCAGGCATTGCTGCCTCCTGCCTCCAGTCTCCATAGACACAGCTCAGGAAGAGGGGAGGCATGCCCAGAGAGAGAAGGCCCAGCTGGTGAAGGCCAGGCACATCCCGGTCCTGTTAGCCATGGCGACCAGCGGACCTGGATTTCTTCCAGGGGACCATGCTTTCATTTATGTGTTTGGAGAAGTCACTGGGGCGGAGCGTGAGGAAGAGATTAAAGAGAGGCTGGTGTGCACTGAGGAGGTCAGTTAGGAAGCTGTGGCTGTAGTCCAGGGGAGGCTTGTGGAAGAGGAGTTGAAGATAATTTGCATGATGGAATCCATGGAGGTGGTCATGAATTGTGATAGGGGAATGGCAAGGGATGAATGGCTTATGCCCTGGCTTCTGGCTCTAGTAACAACTTGCATGCCCTCTAGTTACTTTAGTAACTACTTGATGGGGAATGGTGGAGAGGGAGCAGATTTTAAGGAGTCTGGGAGAACCAAGAGTTCTGTCTCGGAATGTTAAATTTGAGATTCCTGGGGGACACCCAAGTAGGTGAGCTGGCAACTGGGCAGAGGGAGAGGAGACTGGAGTCCAGGGGAGGGGTCTGGGCTGTGTTTAAAGGTTTGGAAGCTGTATAAAGCCACTGGAGCGGGCGAGATCACCCAGGGGCAGAAGGTAGAGATGAGAAGTGTGTAGGACCTAGTTCTGCGGAGTACTGGCATTTAGGAAGCTTGGCAAAGATGCCAAGAAAGAGCTGCCAGAGACGTCCCAGGAACTGTGGGAGAATGTGGGGTTATCTTTACCCAGAGGGAGAGCCCAGAGGTGGGGATCTTGGAATTGGCCAACAGGGGCCTCACACTTTCCAGGCAGAGTTTTTGATCACAACTGCTACATGTTCATTTTTAAAAAGGGGAAGGTGGAAGACAAGAAAGAGAAAAGTTTTTATTGGTGTTTGCAACATGGAGTTTGTTGGTGACCTTGACAGGATCGTCTCCATGAAGTTATACGGGGGGAGGAAGCCAGGCTGGAATGAAGTGAGGGGGAGAAAACACAGGGCCTTGCTAGGCAAAGTGGGATCTTGGGCCCAAGAGCACCGCCTGGGAATGTGTTAGAGATGCAGAAGTTACCACCTAGACCTACGGAATCAGAAGATGCATTTTAGCAGGATTTTCCAGGCAACTTGTATCTCCATTAAAATTTGAGAAGTACTGGTATAGTAACCAGGACTATAGTGGACTCGGGTCATTAGCTGGAAGGATATGTGGGAGTAAAGGAGGGTGTGCGTGCATGCGTGTGTGGAGCCAAGATGAAGACTGTGGAGTGTGTGTGCTGTAGAGAGGCCATGGGAGGTTGACTCCTGTTCAGGTCCTCACTCCTGGTTCTGGAGTGCAAACTCATCTGTAAATAGGACCTCCAGGGATCTTATTTGGATGAAGCCAAACTGAATGAGGACCTTAATCCAGTACAGCTGAAGGCTTCTCCTTATAAGGATAAGCAGAGGGAGTTTGAGTGCAGTGAGTCAGGAGAAGCCAGAGAGGGCGATGCCAGGAGATGGAGTTCACCATGTGACGGAGGCGGGGATGAGGCCAGCATCAGGCAAGACCTTGAATTTGGACTTACAGCCTTCAAAACACGACACAATTTCCTGCTGTTTAAGCCAACCAGTTTGTGGTATTTGTCATGGCAGCCATAAAGACTGATTAGTGATGCGGGAAAAAGAGAATAATGGCAGGAAGGAAATTCTTTGGGTGGGTCTGGAAGATGGGGTGGGTCTAGAGCTTTTGCCCAGAGAAATGGAGCAGCAGGTGGGTGTAAATGCCCATAGGTTTGTACAGCCACATAAGCAGTTTGTACCGGATGGCTTCTGTTTTCCCGAGGGGAAAATGAGGTAAGGTCATCTGGTGAGAGCCAGCCTGGGGGCAGGGAAGGAAGAGTCACAGTAAGATATCCAGGAAGTGCAGCTTGAGCGCCCATTCCAGATTTGTGATCGGAAGTGATTTTAAAGCGAAGTTCCATAAGGCCTGTTGTGTGATCTTCCCCCCCCACCCCAATCATAATTTGCTTGTTGAGTGCAGGCCCTGAAAAGGACTAGGGGGTGTGACAGGAGAAAGGAGCAAGGAGGCGAGGGGACCTGCAAGAGGGCTTTCATAATGTCGGCTGAGGAATCTAAGGTGGGCTTTTAGTTTCCTCGGCTTGTTTAAGCAAATACCCTGCGAAGATCTGGCTTAAACAATGGGAATTAAATGTCTCATGATTTTGAGGCCAGGAAAATGACTGAATAGAGATGTCGTCAAGGTGATGCTTTCTTTCTGAAGACTGGTGTTCTGGGTCTGTTGCCGGCAATCCTTGGTCCTGGCTCCTCTGTCACGTGTTAGTGCACATGGTGGTGTCTCCTGGCTTCTCCATTCTCTTCTGGACTCTGGGTTCTCTTGAATTTCAGTCTCTTGCTTCCTATGGCTTTCTCTTTTTCTTTCTCAATTTCGTTCTATTTAGAAGGACTCCAGTAATAGGAATAAATCCCAAGCTGGGCCACCCCTTAACTGAAGTAACCTCATCTAAGGGTCTTCCGTACTGTGGTTCACACTCACAGGAATGGTTAGAGTTTAAGAACGTGCTTTTCTGGGGTACATACAGCTTCAGACCATCACACTGGGTCAGGAGGGATGTGGAGCCCAGAAGGGGTTGATGTACAGAGAGTAATGCTGGGGGTCAATGCTTGTGGGGGGTCAAGAGGTCAGAGGATTGCCCAGTGGGGTGTTTGAGCGAGTGAGCTGGGAGGATGGCAGGCAGGGATGAGAGGGTTAGAGGGGATACCACTTCTGTTGAAGATGAAGTTCATGAAACAACCATGGCAGTGTCAGGCAGAATGAAGGTCAAGGAATTGAAAGGCCAGGCTACTGGATGGGTCATCTGTAAGAACCTAGAAGTCACCGAAGAGGATGACAGGAGTTAGGTCAGAGAGCAAGTCTGAACCACAAGCAGATGCCTTCCATAAATGAGGGAAGTGTCTGTAAATAATAGCAACTGGAAAAGGGGATTTGGGGGATGCTGCATTCCAGCCAGAAAACATAAGCCTCAAGGAAATGGGGCGATTAGTGGAGTAAGGGAATACTGAGTTGAAAGTGACAGTGGAGTGAGAAAGCACATTGCATGGGAGGAAAAACGGCCTCTGCTTCAGAAGTGTCCCCAGGGCAAACTTAGGTCTCAGGCAAAGCCAGAGGTTGAGGAACATTCTTAGAAGAGGCCTGGAGCATCTTGAAGAGTTTGCTGATGGCCCCAAGGGTGTGGCAGATGAGTCCTTTCTGGGCTGGATGCCCGGATGCCCTGGCAATGGGATGAGAGTCCTCGACCTGATGGGGAGCAGGGAGGCTGCCCTGCAGGTGGCAGCTTGGGAAGTAGAACTGCTTAGCAGGGCGCTGCCCTAGCAGAGGAGGGGCTCCCTGGTGGTGTTGGTGGCAACTTCCTCCAGCCGATTTCTGGCTTCAGCACTGACACAGCAGGGAAGAGAATGAAAGGCTGTTTCTATTAGAATTCAGAAGTTCCTGAAATGCCCATTGGCAGTGCCTCTGGAGGCGAATGGCATGTCAATGTGGGGTGACAGAGAAGGAAAACGGTTCTAAAGGCCCGCTGAAGATGATAGCTCTTCTGCATTGTTTTCACGTTGAAATGCTCTCTGAGACCGCCAAAGCCTTTAGTACCTGCTTCCCCAATTGCCCTGTGAGAATGGAAAGGCCAGTTTTGCCCTGTCCTTTGAAGCTGTACTGAGGCCCAGGGGCCGCGAGACCTGCCACGTCATGTGGTGAGCTGGCCAGATGCAGGCTGGAGCCCAGGCGGCCTCCTCCTGGTGCAGCATCCTGGCCAGCTATTCCCTCAGCTTGCCCCTGAGCAGGGAAATGGCTCCTGCCTTCGACTTCCTTCTTTCGGGGACTGCCTTAGCACAGGGGACTCCTGGGCTACTTTCTTCCTCAAGGCTTTCTGGAACACTAGAATGACATTCAGAAAGCAGGGACGGGCTTCCTCGGTGCCAGGTGGGTGTTTCCTCATACATCTGCACACTGATGCTGAGGATATAGGTCTGTTATTTTACAAATCAAATAGAAGTCAAGAAAGTTTAGGTAACTTAACCCAGGCCTGAGTTGAGTGTTTTTCATCCTGCTCCCCACTGCAGTTGTAAATAATTACTGATGGTTGTCCCTTTCCTCCCAGGTCTTTGTTTTAGCTCTTGAGCTGTATGATTCCTGTAGCATTTCTGCCTCTTTAATGAGCTTCTGACCTGCAAGTCCCTGTCCTTGAGAAATGTTTTAGAATTTAGCACCATATTTGAAGCTCCTCCCCATCTCACTCCAGCCCACCAAGGAAGCAGCAGAGGGTGGACTCTGAAGCAGGGCTGCTGGGGTTCCAATCCCAGCCCTGCCATTCACTAAATGATCTTGGACAAGTTAGACAAGCCCTGCTTGAGTGCAGACAGTAGTCTTGCAGACACTGAGACGCAGACCTCTCCACAGGACTGTATCTGGATAAGCCTTTTAGAACAGTGACACGAGTGCTTGCCCTGATGTCTCTGAAGCATTAAAGCAGCCCGGCACCTGCGCACGTGGAAGGCACCTCGCGGTGAGTCTGCGTAAATCAGTGACCCTCTCTAAGGCTAGAGAATTCCCCTGGTAACATGGGGAGAGGGGAGTTAATATTTAAGAAGAAATACTATACATCTTAAAAAATCAGAGCTTGCAGATGACCTCCCACCTCTTATTGTTGCTCTGTAGTTCAGAAAAATCATCACATATGGGAATGAACATTACAAAGCCTAGCAGCTCTCACGTGCCTTCTTGAAGCCTCACAGCCCAGATGGAGAGCTATGTTTTTTAACGCAGCATTTATTGAGCATCTACAAGGCTCACAGAACACACAAAGAGGAATAGCCAGCTCACAGACCTCCTGGGAATGGAAAGACAGGTTAATTGAAGTGCAACAGTGGGTGCTGTTGACAGGCATGGGGGTCCCCCTAGACTGGGGACAACCATCTTGGGGAGCGCTCAGATGGTGGTGGAGAAATACTTCAGCTAACTGGCAGGAGACACTTGATCAGGGCAAAGGGCAGTGCCATACATGGAGGTACAAACCAGACGCAGGTCCTTACCGCAGGATGCGTGCTTCAGGTTTTTATTTTAGCTAATTTAGTGTTGTTTTTTTTTTGGGGGGGGCAGATAAATTATTAATTAGGCAACAGAAATACCTAAAACAAGTTTCCTTAGACACACAGGAGCACTAATTTGTTTTATAGACCAAATTTCTGGGAAAAAACAACCCAGCAAACAACTGGAAAGGAACTTCGATCATTTAATTCAACTTCCTTATTTTTATAGATATAGAACTTGAGTCATATTTGCATGAGAATATAAAAATAATCTCTTCTTTGCTCATGACAATATCAGCTGGACAAGGGAATGGGAAAATTGTCCTTCCTTCTTTAAGTGAATGTGTATAGGAAAGGCTGAACTAACAGAAGGAGAAGCTTGGAGAACAGTGATGATTTGTTGTAGTTGTTTTTTGCCAGGACAGTCACTACAGGAATGTTCCCTTTAATGAAAAGCAATAAGAAAATACAAATTTACCAAATAGCTTCATTAATACAGAGGTTAAACCAAGATTCCGCAGTAACCTGAGTGAGTTTGTGTCTGCCAAAAGAGTGGCCAGCTAACTGTCCATCCAGTGCAAGGGCACGATGCTGAGCTTTGGGCGCTGAGAGCTGTTGCTGTTTTGTTCCCATCACTCAGTCATCCACGAAATCTTTCAGAACAGTGACGTGCTTGCTCTGATGTCTCTGAGGCATTAAAGCAGCCCAGCTGTGGAAAGGCTTGGGTTGGAGGGGGAAGTGGGGTAGCCTGAAGAGTGGTTAGGGGTGAAGTGGAGAGGTGGAGACTAAAAGTGTGGAGAGAGGAAGATAGGGTCCTGGGGACATCCTTTGAGCCCCAGAGACAGACTGCATTCCTGAACATTGAGGTATGTGAATCTGTCAAGAGCTTTTTTTCTGAACCCATGTTGATCTGGGGTTTCTTTCATTGTGGGCAGGAGTCTTAACTATATACTAGGGCAGCTTCCCTATCCTGTGTTCTTGCTGTATTCATTCAGAATGAAGCATTTTGGTGACACTTTATCCTCTCCGCCTCTGCCTGTGTCCAATTACTTGAACTTGAATGGGATGTGCATATTCAAAGCCATATGGCTCACTTTGTTGAAGGTGATAGCAATGGAAGGTAAACGGGCTTAGACAGGGGATTTGTTGGGAGGACACCTGTGTATGTCCTTGACGCAAAGAATAAACGAAAAGCCAAGCCACAGGAAGGCACAGAGGCTGCAGCAGGAACCCGGCCAGCGACCCAGACACTGCAAAGCCCACCCTCGCACCTCTCCGTGTGCTGGCCCTGGGGCTCTCTTTCGCTGAGGATCAACCTTGACTGCTTGGCAGGAAACATAGCTGCCCATTTGTAAAACCAGGTAGCATGCTTTGTTTGCTCACACCATGCTAGTAGAAACTGATTTAACTGAAGTAACATCTTCCAGAGATGTGAGACAGCATCACTTTGCCGATGCCTCAGTTTTGGCCTTCTATCGTTCCAAAAGCATTAGTCAATTATTTCCCACTGTCATTGTATAGTATTTGCTTTAACAGCCGGGAAACCAATATAAATCCTTTAACTGATACAATATTTATACTTGAAACTAGTGTTTACCCTCCTGATCTTTTCACTCACTGTCATCTGTAAGCTCAAGAAGGCAAGAAAAAAGGGATAATACTAGAGAGAAAATATAATACTGCTGGTGCTCAATGGGAAGTACTGTACATTAAGCATTGCATGGAAGTGATATTCTGTAGGTTAATATTTTAATTTTATTTTAATGTATTTTATTAAAGAGAGAATGTTTTAAAAGTGTGAAGGACACCCTCTTGCAGATAAGGAAACTAAACCTAAGTTTGGATAAATTGACCAATGCCCCTTGGCTAGAGAATGCCAAAGCAGAGCACAGACCTCAATTCCTTTGTGTCTTAGAGCTCAAATGCTTTCTTCCACCAGGCTACATTGTTGCCTACAACACAAGCTACAGCCTCGACGTCATAGGCTGCAAGATAAAGATGAGTAATTTTGTTGAAATTTGACTTATTTTTCTTTAAAACTTGATGAAAGTAATGGAAAGACCCCTGTTTTCTTAGGCAATTTCAAAACCCTTTTTGAGGTTTACATACAATATAGTCTTTTGAAATTGCACTTCTTTAAAATCTGAATTTTGTGTATCAATTTGAAGTAAAAATAAAATAAAAATAAAATAATAAAAAAATAAACTGATTTAGTTTTAGCCTTTAAAAAAGGGACATTAAAGTCTAAATTTCTGGTGTTTCTTAAAAACATCCGAGGGTCTGCAGCTCCTGAATCCCAGTGGTCACCTGGTGCTGGGGAGCGGCGGTCCCTTTTAGAAGGGGCATACCTTATCTAAAAGGCCACTGAAGTCCTGCCATGCTCTCACCCTGGCCTGTGTCCCTCCTTGCTTGACCAGCTGCTACCCCAGCTACAGAAAAGACTCATCACCCTGGCTGCAGTCAAGCGCCCTCCTTAGGGTCAGTTTCTGCAAGGGAAAGGGGCCACTCCCTAACCTGGTGAGTCTTATCTCCCCCCACTTTTACCCCCATCCCTCAAAACTGTGAGGAAGGGGGACAGGAGCCAGTCCTGAAAATGGGATGCTAGGAGACAGTGCCTTAAATGAGGTATTTGGAAAACTGTATTCCTTAGTGAGGTCTGTTTTCAACTCATTTTTCCCAGGTGAACCTCTGCTGCAAGGGTCTACTGTTGTTCTTTTTTATTTTTTTAAGATTTATTTTATTTATTTCTCTCTCCTTCCCCCCGTTGTCTGCTCTTTGTGTCCATTCGCTATGTGTTCTTCTGTGTCTGCTTGCATTCTTGTCATGTGGGACCAGGAAGTGGTGTTGCTTTTTTTTGGTTGCGTCATCTTGCTGCGTCAGCTCTTTGTGTGTTGGTGCCACTCCTGGGTGGGCTGCGCTTTTTGATGTGGGGCAGCTCTCCTTGTGGAGTGCACTCCTTGCGCATGCGGCTGCCCTACGCGGGGGACACCCCTGCATGGCACAGCGCTCTTTGCGCGCAGGAGCACTGCACGTGGGCCATCTCACCATAGGGTCAGGAGGCCCTGGGTTTGAACCCAGACGATCTATCAGTTGAGCCACAACTGCTTCCCTGCTGTTGTTCTTAATGTGTAGATGAGATGCTGTTTAAGTAGGCATCTGCTTTTTGATTTTGGAGGAGTTTTGGGAGGACTTCAGAGAAGCTTTAGTGATGTAGGGCATGAAATGAAATAATATATGAAAATATGTGCCTATTCTTTATGGGGTTATAGAAATATGGTTTGACAACACCTAATCCAGGATCAAGAATCCCTGCTACATCATGTGGAAGATTTGGAGAGTTTAAGCAAACTTGAAAATGTTTTTTCTGAATTGAATATCCAGGTTTGTTGATAGAAGATGGAGCAATTTGTACTATTTTTCTCAATGTAAAGAAGGTAATTGGGCTGTATTAGTCAGCCAAAGGGGTACTGATGCAAAGTACCAGAAATCTGTTGGCTTTTATAAAGGGTGTATATTTGGGGTAAAAGCTAATAGTTACAAGGCCCTAAAGAGCCCAGCTCAAGGTGACTTTCCTCACTGAAGTCTTTTGCCATGCTTTGAAGCAAGATGGCGGTCGAGGGTTCAGCCTTCCTCTCTTAAGGCTCCTGGGGCCCAGCTTCTTCTGATCTCAGCTGTAGGCTGCAGGACTCATTTCTTTCTGGGACTTCTTAGCTGCTCAGGGCTCTCGTCTCTTCAGCTGCAAATTGTCAGATGAATGGCTCATCTCTTCCTGGGGCAGCAGGATCCAAGTCCTATATGGTGTGTTCTCTTTTCTCGCAGCTGGCATGGTCAAATCAAAGCCCTAATCTTAACATAATTTAATCAAAGACATCTAAGGTGAATCTAATAGAATCAAAGGGTATCATGCCTCAGAGGAACAGACCAGTTTACAAACAAAATCTCACTTTTTGGAATTCATAAATAATCTCAAACTGCCATATGGGCCTTCTGTTCAGATCCTCGAGAAACCAAAGTAATACTTCAGCCCTGGAACTATGTCCATCAAAAATAAACATTTCAGTGGGAGGTTATGACATGGCTGATCTATGAATTTTTAATGGAAGGCAAGCTAGAATTGTAAAAAGTTGTAACAAATATGCGAATAATCCACCAAACCTTATTTAGTTAAAATTAAAATTTAGGTATTGATAGAATTTGGTAAAGTACCTTAAAAACAAAAACTTGTCTTCTAATTTCTGGGGTTTCTATTCAGTTTTAAAATGTGAAAATCCAATAATACATTTTCAAATTAGAATTGCTTTTTTCCTTCTTTAAATTTATTTCATTACCTGAAGTGAGGATTCTGTTTTAAATAACTTCATTGCTTTTCTTTGTCTTTAGTTAAATATCTAAATGTCCTCAAGACAAACTATTGTTTTTAAAAAAATTCTTTATCAGCTCCTTGGGGCTACCTTATTTCTGAAGATTCTAAAGCTGCGTAGTAAATATATGGAAATGCTTATACCTAAATTTGAAGGACAGAAGATAATTATAATATTGTCATGATTAATAAAAGGTTCTTAGTATTAGGAGGTAAATATAAAGAGGACTGGATGAAAAGCTAAAGCTAAAGAGATCCTCTTGAAAGATAAAGAGATGGCATCAAAGAATTGAGCGATGGTGTTTCATTGTCTACATCTAGGAAGCAAGCCAAAAAACACAGATTTTGAAAAGCGTATCAGTTTTCTTAAGATGGCAAAGTACCACTTCCCTTTCAAAATGTTGATTGTGGGACTGTCAGCTACTGGGTATTAGAAAGTAAGTTCCCACCTGAGGTTAGCCTCCTACGTCTGTCAGGTGAGAATTTTGCTTCTTACAGAATTAGGGTTAGAAAATGGCTCCAACGTTAGTTAATTCAATTAATGTTTAAGTATGTTTTCTCTAACAGGAAATGAGGTGAAACAGGGTTTACAAAATACAGAATCTATTCACAAATTTCATAAAAGTCTAACACAATGACTTTCAATCCAGGCATGAATCAGAATCATTTGGGCAGCCTGAGAAACCATAGGCCAGGGGTTCACACTTCTAAACTGGAATTTCCAGGGGAGAAGGACCCAGACTCCTATATATTTGTCTTTATTATTTTTCATAATTTTTTGTGGAAAATTTCAAACATATATGAAAACACAGAGAATAATATAATGAGCTACCTTGTACTCTCACTCAGCTTCAATAATTTCTGGCTAATCGTACATCGTTCTTTCACCTGACTATTTTCTTTTTTTAAGATTTATTTATTTCTTCCCCTGCCCCCCGCCCTCGTTGTATGTTCTCTGTCCATTTGCTGTGTGTTCCTCTGTGTCTGCTTGTATTCTCATCAGGCAGCACTTAGGGATCTATGTCTCTTTTTGTTCTGTTATTTTGCTGTGTCAGCTCTCCATGTGTGTGGCACCACTCCTGGGCGGGCTGTGGTTTTGCGCGGGGTGGCTGTCCTTGTGCAGGGGCCACTCCTTGCGTGGGGGGGGGCACCCTTATGCAGTGGGAAACCCTGCGGGGGCCAGCACTCCTTGTGTGCAGCAGCACTGTGTGTGGGTCAGCTCATCACATGAGCCAGGAGGCCCTGGGTATCGAACCCTTGGACCTCCTATATGGTAGGTGGATGCTCTATCTGTTGAGCCACATCCACGTCCTCCTCTTTACTATTTTGAAGCAAATCCTATATATCATTTAACTTCATTTGAAATAAGTACGTTTCTACCTCTAAAAGATAAAACCACATACTTCAAATTTTTAAAGCAATATTTCCTCAGAATTACCAAATGTAGAATCCAGTCAGTGTTCAAGATTTCCCACTTTTCTTATAAAAGTATTTGTTCAAATTTGGGTCCAAATAAGATCCATGTGTTTTAATTAGTTGATATATTTCTTTAGGTCTCAAAATTTATAGATTCCCTCTCCATTCTCTCTCTTTCAATTTATTTAATAAGCGGAACCATTTGTCCTATAGAGTTTCCTACAGTTTACTTATCACTGATGGTAAATCTTTGTCCCTTGTAGTTCCTGTAAATCAGTAGTTAGATTTAGAAGTTTTTTTGGCAAAGCTGCATCATTGTGGTTTTGTGTTTTTTTCAAGATGCACATAATGTTAGGTTGTCTCTTTTTTGCGTGTGATGTTAGTAGCCATTGATGCTCAATGCCTAGATTTTTTAATTCATAAGGAATCACAAAATGATAATAGCCCAAATTCCATCATTCCTTTTCCTTGTTGAAATCTTTCTGTATATGGAAACTTTGCCTCATCTATTATTTGGTTACCCAGTAGTACAATTTGTATAGTAGACAAGATACATTTTTTATTCTTTCTTTTTATATACCAATTTTTAAAATAATGAATTGGTTCACTAGTCCTTCAGAGCTGACCAACCAGGTGCTTTTTTAAAGTATCAATATACACAAATTTGATGTTTCATTCCATTGCAGTTATCTTCACTGATTCTGTCCATCTTTGACCAGTCTCTTCAAATTGGCTCCCGAGCATGTGCGTGTGTGTGTATGTGTATTATTAATTGTTATTTTCATAGCTAACATTTTATTGTTAGCCACACCAACAACCTCTAAGGAAGACTGCTTTGTCTTTCAGAATCAGTGTTCACACCAGAACACTCAAGAGACATTTCCTTAATGGAACATCAGTGAGAAATGTGATATAGTGTGGGTTATGGAAAATTGTTTAACTATGCCCTCATTTTTATTTCTTAAACTTAATGCATTCTCTGGGAATTTCTATGTCTGTAACACACTGTAGGTCATGCATATGAATAAGACCCATCCTCTCTTACCAATAACTACAGGGTTTGTGTGGGTCATTCTAATGGGAGGGTCATAGCGATTCCGGGCGGGAGGAGGAAATGGCAGCAGATGTATACACAGCCCGTCAGTTTGTATATCTGGTCACAAGTATTTCATAATGTGGTGTTCGTTGCTAAGAAATAGAAGGCCTCCGTGATGACTCTCAATACCAATGGGGAATGATATCTCAATAGGCTCTCACTACGTTTAACTCTCATTATTCAACACTCACGAACCCTGTGGTCCATCTGTTTCCTGTGTCACTTCATTTTGGAAAGAACTGCTTTTGGGGGAGGGTCCTTCATGACCCTGTTTTAGATTGGGGTGTTCCTAATTTGTATTGAGTCAGGAGGTGGGTGGTATGAGTGATTGGGAATATCCTTGGCACTTAGAACGGGGTTGCTTCAACCCTGTTGTGCAGAGCAGTCCCCTATGGATCTTGTTAAAAATGCAGGTTCTGCTTGGTAGGCCCGGGGTAGGGTCAGAGGTTCTGCATTCCTCACAAGTGCCTGGGTGTTGCTGATGTTGCTGGTGGGTGGATCACACTTTGAGTGGCAAGGACTTAGAAAACACAGACCAAGCTCCAAATATAAACATCGTCTTATTTCAGGGGAGGTATGGAAAAAAAAATCCTACCTTCACATGCAGTTCAGCTGTTTAATTTTTAAACCAACTTTATCTATTGATTTTGTTAAATTTCTAATCTAATTCGTGTCATAAAAGTATAGATACAGTTGAGGTGTGCAAAGTAAAATTAAAGTTAACCCACTTGAAGTCTGATTCCTTGGTACCAATCTTACCAATATGTGTCCTATCATAATTTTTTCTTTATTAATAAATACATATAATTTTAAAAAAATCGTATGTCTTCTGCAACTTGATTTTTTTCACTTAATAACATACCCTGGGCATGTGTCTAAGTAGTACATATAGCTCTTCCTTATTATTTCCAATAGTTGTATAATCTAAAATTTGGTTCTGCCATAATTTCTGCAAGCATCCCCTTTTGATGAATATATATTTTCCAGATCATTATAGCATTCTGTATAATAACAAAATCATTACAAGTCTATCCTTATATATTAGTGCTTTTTATAGAATAAGTTCATAGAAGAGTTTTAAAGATTTTTTAAAAAAATTATTTATTTCTCTCCCCCGCCCCCAGTTGTCTGCTCTCTATGTCCATTTGCTGTGTGTTCTTCTGTGACCGCTTCTATCCTTATCAGTGGTACTGGGAATCTGTGTCTCTTTTTGTTGCATCTCTTTTTGTTGATAGAAGAGTTTTAAATTTTAATAGATCTTATTTTTCCAAAAGGTTGTAGCAGTTAATATTACCAGCAGTATCTATTTCCTTAAACTCTTGACTGTACTTTTAAATTTTGGTCAGGCTCATGTTTTATTGGCATCTCCTTGAGTACTTGAGAAATTGAGTATGATTGCATATATTTATTTATTATCCATGTTCAATTCCTTTTCTTTCAGTTACTTCTTCAATTTTTGCCCATTTAAAAAATGGGATGTTTGACCTTCTGCTTTGCAGCAGCTTTTTAAATATATTACAGATATTACTTTGTGATGTGTTGCAAATTCTCCCAATCTGTCTTTCAGTCCTTCTAATAAGTCTCTCCTATTAAAACATTTTTCACTCTTTTAGCTGTTTATTTTGAAAAAAACATTTTTTTTTACCATGTTTGATTTTCTACATTTTTCCATTATTGCTTCCTGTTGGGAATGCTTATTTGAAAAAGAAAGAAAAATACAGAAAGTTGAGCTTTTATTTCCTGTGTTGAATTTGAGCTTTCCTAAGTAGACCCGAATTTTCCTTGTAGTCTCCTTTTAAAATATTTCAATACATTGCTTGCTCTTATAGTCTGACAAATACAGTCTACATGAGATATTACTGAACTTGAAATAATTGAAAGCAATTGCTTAAGAAACGCCTTCTCGCCCCATACCATGTTCTTGGTACACTGGGCAGGGCAAAGAAATGGTTCCTTAAACTTCTGCAGAGTAACATGTAACATTTTCGGGGCTGTGGGCACACCAGGGGCAATTAATTAAACCTTGTGAAAGCGGGAAAACCTACCATATTCCCTAGGATGCTGGTATTTTATGAGAGGACTAGAGAAGTAAGTTTCCTCTGGGCTCTTCCCATCTGTTTTCCCACGCCCTTGGTAATTGAGTGTTATGGAAGGTGGGTGAGCGATGAGATTTCCAGCACCAGAGGTTGGCCGGTCCCTGCAAAGGTCATCCAGACCTTGTTAATCACCTCCTATGTGGGAAGCTGGAACTCCACCACTGAGCCACCTTGGCTCCCCTGTCTTTGTTTTTTTTTTTTTAGGAGGTACTGGAAACCAACCTGGGACCTCCTGTGTGGGAAGCAGGCGCTCAACCTCTCGAGCCACATATGCTCCCTTGTTAATCACTTTTTTTTTCAAGATTTATTTTTATTTTTCCCCCTCTCCTTGCCCTGCTGTTTTTGTTGCCTGTGTTCATTCGCTATGTGATCTTCTGTATCTATTTTTTTCGTCTTCTCTTTTTCACTTTTTCTCCTCTAGGATTCACTGGGATTTGATCCTGGGGACCTCTGACGTGGAGAGAGGTTCCCTGTCAACTGTGCCACCTCAGTTCCTGGTTTCTATGCGTTTCACCTTGACTCTCCCCTTTGTCTCTCTTTTGTTGCGTCATCATCTTGCTGCGTGATTCACTTGTGTGGGCACTGGCTCACCACGCAGGCACTTAGCTCGCCACACAGTTACTGGCTCTCTGCTCAGGCACATTTTCTCTTCTTTTCACCAGGAGACCCCAGGGACCATATTTGGCTCCTCCTGTATGGTAGGCTGAAGCTCTATCACTTGAGCCACACGCGTTCCAGTTAATCACTTTTAATGTGATAAAGAATCACCTGGGTTGAGGGCTCTAGGGACGCCCGGATACCAGAGGCAAGGCACATGGCCTCATGACATCAGCACCCCTCAATGGGCCCTAGTTGGGAATATATGCTGGTGTATTTCCCCAACGTAACATAGTTATACTCATTTGTAATTCCCTACTCAGGATTCTTTTCTTTTGTTTGAACCTGTAATTCTCAATGTACTTGTAAAATATATCTCTCAGAAACTTATGTCTTTGGATTGTTCATATGCCATTGAGCCCTGAATCCCAGCAGAGTAGCAGCCAATACCTACTCTCCAATTCTTTGGGCATGCCCTGGACACCAACAAAATTTTGATGATGGACAAATCCCATCCCCAAAAACAAGAGATATCTACAACTGCAAGCAAAACAGCTCCCTCCATCTGCCCCGTAATATCTAAGACCCCTCTCAGCCTGAAGGAGTCAGAGCAGACATCATCCCAAATCCCTCAAGATTGAGGAATGAATAAACGTAAGGAGGTACTGTAACCACAGACCAAAGTAGCTTTATTGTTATTGTAGTTGTGTGAATAGAAGAACTTGTAATATTGATATAAAGATAGTGGTTGCCAGGGGTTGAGAAGGGAGGGAGGAATGAATGGGTGGAACAGGGCGTATTTGCAGTATCTCTGTTATACTGCAGTGACTGAACCCGGGACCTCCAATATGGGAGGGAGGTGCCTAATCACTTGAGCCACCTCCATTCCCTGCTTTGTTGTGTCTCTCATTATGTTTTTCTTCTTGTTGCATCATCTTGTGTCAGCTTGCCATGCCTGCCCATCACACCAGCTTGTCTTCTTTAGGAGGCACCAGGAACTGAACCATGGACCTCCTACATGGTAGGCGGGAGCTCAATTGCTTGAGCCACATCTGCTTCCCTGTCAGTCTCTTTAGTGTCCATTAATTGGAACGTTTTCAATTCCATACACTCTATGACATTGACATTTTTAAAGGCTACAGTTCACCCCTCACCCGTTTCTAGACTGCTCATCATTTTGGGTTTGTCTGATGTTTCTGCATGGTTAGATGCCCTTCTCAGAGCATCATATCTGGAGGCATATGGTGTCCATCTTCATCAGTAACGTTGTTTGATCATTTGATCACGAATTATCCAATTTTGCTGCTGGACAAAATATTTTCCCCCTTGCAACTAATAAGTAACCTATGGGAGATACTTTAAGACCTGCAAACCCTGTTCTTCCTCCAACCCCCCCCCTCTTGAGTTAGCGTTCATTAATGATTCCTGCCCCAACTAATCTTTACTATAATAGTGGCAAAATGAAAACTTTCCGACTCAGACATACCCTCTACATTTTATCCTCCTTTCTCCCCTGTTTGTTTAATATTTCTTTTAGGTATGGACTCATGGATTTCTAATTTTTTTTCAATGGTTTATTTTCATTAGTCCTTAATTATTTTGGTGATTATATTTTCCCAGCTTTAGGATTGCCTTCCTTTTTGATTGTTAGTTAAAGAATTAAAAACATGGATATATGATTATGGACTATTAGTAATATTTAGGTTACCTTTAAGTTGTACTGTCTGGAGGAAAAAGTGCTAAATATAATTCTTTGCATGTGTCTAGTGACAGTTTGTTCTGTGCATTTGATTTTCATGACAACCCTATGATAGAGGCAAGGTGGCATTTGGAATCTATCTATGAACCCATTTTCTCCAAACACAAGATTAACAGAAGACTAATAACTGTATTAGCCTAGCCATATTATTCAGCCAAAGGGATGATGACGCAAAATACCAGAAATTGGTAGGTTTTTATTTATTTATTTATTTTAAAGATTTATTTATTTATTTATGTATCTCCCCTCCCCCCCCCCCGACCCTGGTTGTCTGTTCTCTGTGTCTATTTGCTGCGTCTTCTCTGTCTGCTTCTGTTGTTGTCAGCGGCACGGGAATCTGTGTTTCCTTCCGTTGTGTCATCTTGTTATGTCAGCTCTCTGTGTGTGCCTTACAGGGTGCACTCCTTGCGTGTAGGGCTCCCCTACGCGGGGGACACCCTTGCGCGCATCAGCGCTGCTCATGGGCCAGCTCCACACGGGTCAAGGAGGCCCGGGGTTTGAACCGCGGACCTCCCATGTGGTAGACGGACGCCCTAACCACTGGGCCAAGTCCGCCGCTGGTAGGTTTTTATAAAAGGTATTTATTTGGGGTAGGAGCTTACAGTTATACCAGGCCATAAAGCATATGTTTCTTCCCTCATCAAAGTCTCTTTCCACGTATTGGAGCAAGATGGCTGCTGACGTCTGTGAGGGTTCAGGCTTTCCGGGTTACTCTGGGCTCAGCGTCTCTGGTTCCTCCACAAGGTCAGCTGTAGACTATTAGGCAAATGGCTCTGTCTCTTTCCCTGGGGCTCCAGCTTCAGCATCAAACTCCAACATCAGAAACCCACAACTCTGTCCTTTGCCATGCCTTTTGTCTGTGAGTCCCCACCCACCAAAGGGTGGGGACTTAACACCCTAATCATAACTCAATCATGCCCAGGTACAGATCAGAGTACAAGCATAATCAAATAGTTCTTTTTGGAATTCATCAATAATATTAAACTGCTACACTAGGGGTCTGAAATTCCGTAGAAGTTACTCCCTTCCACATTTGCATGGTTTTATATACTGTGATTTGCTTTTAAAATACATGTTACTTTTTAGGCAAGTATGTGTTCTGGCATTTGGCTTTATGCTAAGTGGTAGAGAGCCTTGGCTAATGTTACTATATTAGAGAATATTAGATAGAGAAACCATTTCCCAGCTCTCTTGTCTTCCCACCAAGCTGTCTCAGTGAAGCTGAAGTGTCTATCTGAGGGCATTACTTCTTATTGAAATAATGCTTTATGAGCTCAGTGAGACCTGCAAAGACTCCCCATTTTCTCTTGGCTAAAAGAGTTTCTTAAGTCAGCAATTTGGGCCCATTTGTATATGAACATATCTTTCGAGCCCCGTTACCCAATCACTTCCCCACTCCAGACCTTCTGCTCCCGTATTACCTGGTTCTTGAACCCCTGTGGTGTGGCCTGCCTCTGTTACTTTGCTTTGGCTCCAGTGTGCCTGGCATGCTTTCCTCTCTCATCCCCATGTGCTGAGCTGACTCTTATTCAGCTTTGAAGCCTTTCCTGAGCTGCTTTACCCAGAGTCTATTATTATTTATGTTATGCTTTGCATTATCTTTATCATTGCACCTAAGAAATTATATTGGAGGAAGCAGATATGGCTCAAGTAATTGGGCTCCCACCTACCACATGGGAGGTCCCTGGTTTTATTCCTGGTTCCTCCTAAAGAAGACAGCAGGCTGGCGCGATGACCAGGCGCAGCAAGCTAATGCAATCAGATGATGCACCAAGAGACACAAGAAGAAAACATAATGAGAGACTCAACAAAGCAGGGAATGGGGATGGCTCAAGTGATGAGGCACCTCCCTCCCACAAGTGAGGTCCTGGGATGGGTTCCTGGTATTTCCTAAAGAAAGACGAAAGATGAACAGACGTAGCAAATGCAAACAACAAGGGGCTGGGGGGGGAGAACTAAATAAAATCTTCAAAAAAAAAATGATATTGGAAGGTTTCATTTATATAGCCTTTCCTAGGAGATGGAGTTTTCTGAGGGCAGAGCTAGGCTCAGAGTCGTGCATAAGTGATTTTTGAACAAAAATGAACCCCACCCCCTCTAGTGGATGGACACATAGTAAAGGATGCCTGTTGGTATGTTTCTTGAATCCCCTGTAAAAGACTTCTAACTCTAAGGTGGGCCTGAGGGTCATCCCAGAATTTGTTGTGAGGGGCTAAAATTCCCCTTGTTGTAAGGTCTGTACTATGGCTGCCATATATTAGCTATAAACCCAAACAGTTCATTGAATAGATGAGATATTTAATCCAAAGATTTAGCTGTGAAATTGTTTGTGAAGTCAGTGGGGAAGTATAACTGCTTTGTGAAAAATGTCTATGCTGAATTTGGGAATGCTATATGCAGCTTCTTACTGAAATGCAGCAAGAATAAAATGGGCTGATGGACAGATTGATGAATGGATATGTGATGTAGCAAAATTGTTAAGTGTAGAAACCAAGTGGTGAATATATAGTTCACTGTACAGCTCTTTCATCTTTTGAATGTTTGAAACTCCTCATAATAAAAGTTTGGAATAAAGGATGACTGTGTTAAGATCGCATTTATTGGCTAGGCAGATTCATTGTAAACATTAAGTCATCAATGTGAACTTCCTAAGCTTCACCGATTCTTTTTCTTCCTGGTGTTTCTTCTCTCTCTATCTAGTCAACTCCTCCATGTCTCAGTTTATATGTCACTCGCTCCTGGAAACTCTCTGACCTACTCTGACTTAGAAACCTCTCCTCCATGTTCTCAGAGCACGTCCTGCATTCTTCTGCCATAAAACTTACCACCCTGTACTCTACTAATCATTTACTCTACTAATCAGCCTGAGCTGCTAGAATTCACATTTCTTCATATGGGCAAGGAATATGTTTCTGGAATGCTTTCAGCTACAAATAAAAACAACAAGAAAGCAGACTTAAGTGGCTTAAACAAACAGGGATTTATTACCTGGATGGGTTCAGTGACTTGGCATTGTAGTCCTTCTGTCGTCCCCATTGTGGTTGGTTGAATGATGTGCTCCAGCTTAGACCTGTTCTTAATCTTTTTTTTTTTTTTAATTAACTTTATTTCAAATTCACAAAAATTTAAAAAATGTAAAAAAGCAGCTAAACAAGTTATGGAAACATTACTCGTAAAAAGTTATTTTTCAGGCACTTTGAGCTCATCTAATTCCAACTGCTAACTCAGTTGTTCCTCTAGTGTTCAGTTTGAAATTATTTTATGAATCCCCAAAAGAGAAAGATTCTGTTTATAAACTAATCTGTTCTCTGTTCCTCTGGATGTGATACCCTTTGATTGCATCAAATTCAGTTTTGGGGTCTCTGATTAGATGGCTTGATAAGATTGCTTTTGATTGGACTATGTCAGTGAAGTGGGACTCAGGTTGAGTCTCTGCCTCCTTACTGGGTCTGATAAAACCTGAAACACAGAGACTCACTCAGACAGAGACAGGAAAAGGAGGCTACCATGTTTGATCCTGCCCTGAGAGAGGACTACAGGGTTGTTTAAGCACAAAGTGCTAAGAGGCTGGGCCGGGGAAGCAGCTCCAGAGATGATGGTGAGCCAGGAAGGCAGGCTGAAACTTTGTAGCGTTCAGTGGCCATCTTGCTCCACCACGTGGTAGTATGCTGGATCAACAGTAGCTGACTTTGGTGAGAAATGGTGCTTCATTTGGGCTTTTCACAGCCTTGGAACTGTAAGCTTTTACTCCCAAATAAATCCCCTCCATAAGAGGCAATAGATTTCTCATACTTTGCATCGGCACCACTTTAGCAAACAAAAATACCCCCTGACCCTTCCTGGAAAAATACTTACCTCTTTTCATACAACTACAGTAATTCCTAGAAGCAAGGTTGCTTGAAAGAATTCTATGCGGCAGATTGACAGGCGGTGGCCCCGACCTCTTTCACCAACTTCCCTTTTCCAGAAAGCAGTTGTGGGCCAGAAATTAGGCCAAAAGTAGTTTCACATTCCTTCAACAAAAGCCTTTTGGGGAGGCCAGCCCTGATCCCATTTAATCTATTTTAGTCCCAATACAAATGTGCTTAATTATCTAATTAATTGCTTAGCTCACTTATTATAAAAAGCACAGGATTAGAAAAGGGGGAGTGGTAAGACTGCTCGGTCTAGCTGGTTAAACTGATGGTCAGCTGTGAGGAAGGAAAACAGAACCCGCCAGATGCAGAGTCCCCACTGAGGTAGCCCAAGACCATTTACCCAATCCATGATGTACCTGTGTTGATGGTCCCAAGAAAAGGTTGGGTATGTTCAGTCTCCTCTCTTTAAGAAGGCAGGTAGGTATAATAAGTGAAAATTAATGTGCAAAAGTTCACATGAGTATGACCTCAAGCAGGTTTTAAATACAGGCATCTGTAGATTCAAATACTGGAGGAAATACACTGTCAAAATTGAATACCCCTGATGGTTGAGATCATACTTATTTTTTTCTTCTTTAAACATAGTTCTTGTATAGTTTAGGGATTTTCCACAATGAGCATCACTGCTTTTCATTTTAAATACCTAAAAATGTAGGCATTAAGAGTGACTCTTTTCCACATCTACCTGGTCTTTGGATAACGTCATTTTTCTCATATTTTGATTTTGTCTTTGTTAAAATTGATAAATGATACTTTTTATAATATCTATCTGCAAGTGTCCTACTTTGGGGTGCTGACTCTGGTTTATGGTGATTTTCTCACTTGTTGGAGACTTTGGAGTAGAGGGCGCTAGCTCCGAGGTTCCTGTGCTATCCTCTTTGCACCCCCGCCTCCTTCCCCCCCCAGGTGGTTTTGCTCAGCTGTCTGCCTGGTGCTCCATGGCTTCGGCCAGTCTGGGTCCACTTCTGTGGTCCATTTCCATGGTCCTTTCTTGGCTTGGCCTGAGTGCTGTAGTTACAGATTTTCAGGGGATACTCCTGAGCTCAGGCACACAGGTGTCCTTGTTACCTTCCTCTGCTGGTGACAGATTTTTTTTTCCTCTTTCATCCTTCACCTGCAGGTGTGCTCCTTTTACAGGCTGCAGGGGGGTGGGTGTCTTAGTTCTGACTCCACTGTGTATCAGTGGTAGTCTCCTACCCCATGTGCCTTTTAACCCCTGGGTTCCACGACTAACAAGCCATCCAGGGTATAGGCACAGCAGTGCTTTCTGCTGTTTTGCCTGGCTTTGTTTTGTTTTCTCCCCTACTTGGGAGATTTCTTACTTTTGTGTAAGTTCAGCTGTGCATTTATTTATTTTTTAATTGGAGAAGTTGTCAGCTTATAAAACAATCATGCATAATGTACAAAATCCCCATACATTACCTCTCCACCAACAAGGTACACTGTTGTGGAACATTTGTTACAGGTTATGGAAGAATATGATCAGACAGACCATTACTACTAACTGTGATCCAGGGAGTACACTTGGTGTATTTTTTCCACACACCCCCTATTAACACTATATATTAGTATTGTACTTTTGTTATAGTTCATGAGAGAACACTCATATTTGTGCTGTTAACCACAGTCCGTCGTCTACCATGTGATTTTCTGTGTTGTACAGTAAAGTTCTCATGCCTGAGCCATACCCCAGAGCAGTTAAATCAAAATCTATGGGGTGGAACTTAGGAATTTGTAATTTAAAAATTTCCCCAGGGAGCAGATGTGGCTCAAGTGGTTGAGCACCTGCTTCCCACATGAGAGGTCCCTGGTTCAGTTCCAGTGCCTCCTAAAAACAACAAATAACAAGCAAAACAAACGACAAAACCAACTCAGGGAAGCTAATCTGCAGTGGGTGAGCACTGGCTTCCCACACGAGGTCCAGGGTTCAATCCCAGACCCTCGTAACTTAAAAAAAAAAAAAATCAAATCTCCCTAGGTGATTCCAGTATGCCACCAAGGTTGGGAACCACTGCTTTAAAATGATGCTGGTTTTATTTTACCCAGTGTTAAGTGTGTATATTTATACATGTGAGTGTTTTCAAGTTATTTGTCAGCAATAATGGAAATAGCCAGTCATGTTGTAATTAGGGGGAAAAAATCCTCTTGAAGTTAGGTAGAAAGGAAACCAGCACGTATTAAGCTCCTCCTGTGTGCTGGGGCCTTTCACGTTTTATCTCATTTAATCCTCAGAAAAATCTTGCAAATCAACAGGTGGTTTCCTCATTTTATTTTTTTAAATTTTTCCCCTCATTTTTGCAGATAAACAGATTGGCTTGGAGAAATTGAGTAATTAGTTCTAAGTTACCCAGCTCACAAGCGACTGAACCAGGCTCGGACCCGTGAGATGGCTGAGCGTATGTCCATTTTCCTTAGGCTGTGTTATATGAGAGAGAGTTTCCCATACATGTTGGTTACAATAAAATTTGGCAAGCGTCTGTTCAATTTACTTCCCAGAATACTTCCTCTTTCCACAGTGCCAGGGGCACGACTCATTTTATCTCATTTCTGATGAAATTAAACTGATTTTGACTAGTGGATTGTGGTTTTAGACAAGTTTAACTCATTTTAGTTTATCACTTTCAGTAAACCTGGAGTAAACCATTTAGTTCTCATTCCTTTAAGTCCCAGGTAGGGGTATCTAATATAAAAAACACATTTCCTTATCCCTCTTCAGATCGTCTCCTTCATCCCCGCGCGTGTGTGTGTGTGGTAGAGGGTAGGAGGCGAGGCTAGGTGAGGCAAGAGAGAAGCAGATGGAGGGGGGGCCTCGGAGCTGTTTTCTGTGGCCTTGGGTGACTAGGGGAGGACTAGGAAACGAGACTCAGAGCTGTTGGATCATTCTGCCTTAGTGAAGTGCTGCGGAAGACGCGCTGCTTCTTAGTGACGGGTCCTCCCATTCTCCGCCGTGTGCAGGCTTTGGATGCTCGTTGCCATTTCTTCTCTCATGTCTTGGCTTCACTCTGGTCTGGCCTCGAAGGACCTCCAGGCGTATTACAGGGCTTTTACCTCTGCCCAGAGCCCAGAAGGATTACTCTGTTGGAATGTCTGGGTTCAGATGTTTTTGAAGGGTACAGATTTCATTTGCTCTCGTGTGGTCGAAACCAAACTGCCTCTAAGTCTTCGTCTCTTTCCCCGGCAGCTCTTCACCTGGCTCTCCTGCCCGCGGGCCGCCCAAGGACACAGCGCCATGGCGGCCAACAAGAGTAAGAGCCAGGGCTCCCTGGCCCTGCACAAGGTGATCATGGTGGGCAGCGGCGGGGTGGGCAAGTCGGCCCTGACGCTTCAGTTCATGTATGACGAGGTAAGACAGCCGGCTCCGCGGCGCCTCCTCAGGCAGGGTCCCCTCTCCCGCTCTGCTTCTGTCCGCCTTCCCGTGTGTGTAGAAGGTCGTGGGGAAAACTTGTGTTAAGGTGGCTTCTGGACTCCTTCACAGGTTTCTGTGGCTCTTAGCCAGCCTAAGATCGGGACTGCTGATTTTAGGTAAGTAATGTCCCTGCTCCCATTGTACCATTGTTGTCCTTTGAGCTTGCTTTCTGACAGGAGCATGGAGGCAAGAAGGCAACATTGTACAGGTATTTCTGAAGAACAGATCAGATATTTTGCTTTGTGACTCATCAGTTTGGGGAGCTGAGCTGTTTTAAGTACTTATCTTCTCTCAAGTGATAGACGTCAAATTCTTCCCCTTCTCCCTTACGGCAGGATCAAGCTTGGCTTGTATCTTCTCGCCCTCCCTGACAGTATTTACCTCCTTTTCTTAACATGGAGATGTAACTAATATTGAGTCGAGTCCAACGGCACAGCCTTGATTCCTGTGGCAACAAGAGTCTCTGCTTGACTGTCATTTGCGGGTACTACGGGCAGAGTGTTCACACAAGAACGGAATTGCAAGGCTTCTCACTTGCCTTTCATGCACATGGACATGTGTTTTGTAAAATTTGCAGAAAGGTATCCTGGCCATGGTCGGTTAAGACCGCCATTTCTTTTTGGTGGACCTTCCCTCCCTCTAACTTCCCCTGCTGTGGGGCGTTGTAGTGGCCATAGGCATCTTGAGGATGTAGCTGAGAGGAGCTAAATTAAAGACACCTACAGTTTGGGTTTAGGGCATATATTTATATGGTTTGCAGTCACTTTTGTGTGTAGTTATCACTCGCCTTCTGGTGTAGGAATGCCTTCCAGAAAGCCTCCTGCCATCTACTGTTGCTGTGACAGGTGCAAGGCCGGGGTTGGATCCCTGTATGAACATGTCCTGTGGCCCCTGGCACTGAGAGAGTGTGGGCAGTGAGAAGCCAGGGTTGAAACGGGCTGGTCTGGAAAGTTCTTCTGGATCTTACAGCTCTTACAGTGAAATGTGGTAGAGGTTTCCTTAATTTGATGAGAGTCCTAAAACTTTCATTACTAGCAATGTCATACAGTTGTAAAGCTGAAAGAAATCTTTTCTAAACTGTCAGTGTAAGAAAACTTTCAACCAACCATGCTTCAGAGGAAAGTCTGAATTATTTTAGTCTCTTCAGAAAATATTACCAAATCCTTGACATATGGCAAGGTAATCAGAGAATATACAGAAAAAAAGAAGAAAAAGAAAAGAAAGGTATTCTAGAGATATGTCAGACAGTTAGTGTTATTTGGCTGGGTTTTGTGGTGTTCGTGTTATTCCTATTAGCTTTTGTGCTGTGTAGCAAATCACCAGAAACTTAGCAGCTTAAAACAGCAGACGTTTTTCATCTCACAGTTTCCGCGGGCCACCAGTTTGGGTGTGGATCAGCTGGGCCCTTGGCTCACTCGCTTGCAGTCAGGTATCGGCAGGACGTGCTCTCCCTTGGGGTCTTCTTCCTGGCTTCCTGCTTGTGAGAAGTCAGTTCCTTGTAGTTGCAGGACAGAGGCCCTCAGCTCCGAGAGGTCTCCCTCTACTCCCTGCCTCATGGCCCTTTCTGTAGGCAGTTCATACGTAGCAGCTTGCTTTTTCAAAACCAGCAGGCAAGTCTCTAAGTCTGCTATGACAGAATCTTCTAGAAAAACTTAATCGTGGGACAATCCCATCACCTTTGTCCTATTCTCTTGACTGGAGGCAAGTCACAGGTTCTGTTAACTCAAGGAGAGGATAATATACCAGGCTTGTTGAGCTTACTTGAAGGTGTGTCTGCCACAGTATTTGTCAGTTTTTAAAAATTCGTGATGGATTTTGCTCCCAGGGAGCATTTGGCAGTGTCTGGAAACATTGTTGGTGGTCACAGTTTTGAGGAGGATGCTACTGGCATTTAGAGGGTAGAAACCAGGGATTCTGCTAAATGCTGTTGTAGTTTGTTAAAGGCTGCCAAGACAATACCCCAGAAATGGGTCAGCTTTCACAGTAGGGGTTTATTAACTTAGAAGCTTACAGTTCTGAGGTTTGAAAGTGGCCTGATCAAGGCATCGTCAGAGCATGCGTCCTCTCCGAGCTGCAGCTGTGGGCAGTCAGCACGTGGTGGGGCACAGTGGCGCGTCTGCCGGACTCTGTCTTCTCCAGCTCCACTGATTGCAGCTTCTGGTTTCCAGGGCTTCCTCTCTCAGCTTCTAGGAGTTTGCCTCTGTTTCCAGTTTATAAAGGACTCCAGTAAGAGAATTAAGACCCACCTTGGGCTATGCCTTACTGGCATCATCTAATAAGACAGCCTATACTGAATCTAATCTACTCAAAGGTTTATTGTAGGGTCACACCCACGGGAAGGGACCAACTTAAGAACATAATTTTCTGGGGTCCACCACAGCATTCTGTAATGCACAGGGCAGCCCCCCATAACAAAGAGTTACCCCATCCAAAATGTAATCATGCTGCTGTTGAAAAACCCTGGATAAGAGGCAGAGCTTTGGCAGATCTGAGGAGGGAAAATGCCGTGGCAGTGCTGGTGAGTGAGCAGCCCCAGGATACTAAACCCAAGAGCAAGCTCAGAAACTGAGCCCATCTCTGCTTTGAGACCAGAATCCCTTCTGCTCAGCACTTTTGCTGACACCACCGGAGATTGGGAGAGGCTGGTGAGGAATTTTCGTTTTTATTATGTATGTTCATATATGGCAAGAAGGGCAGGAAAAAGGTGCATGCAGACAAGTCAATAAGTTTTTTTTTCTCTCTTTTCCTTCCTAGTTTCTTCACTGAAGCAAAAATGACTTTAGTATAATTTTCTCAGGGGCCAACATATTTGAGGACCAGAAGTCAACAGTTATTGGAGAGATGATAAAATAAAAGCAGGGCCAGGAAGGAATAGGATGAAATGGTGTGTGTTTGAGGGCTCTTAATTGACTTTCTGCAACGTTGCTGTCTAACAGAACCTCCCGCAATGATGAAAACGGTCAAGCTTCACGCTTTTCCATCAGCTTCATGCGGGTATCATGTCCTTGAGAAGTAGCTAGTGGCTGCCGTCTTGGGCAGTATAGCTCTAAAGGCATCATTTTGGAGCTTGAAGAGACCTCAGCTGGGTTTGGGAATCTTACATGATCACCTGGGAATTTTTTTTCTTTTCTTTCTTTCTTTCTTTTTTTTTTTTTTTGCAAGTCCTTCTGAATCACATTTCTGGATGGAATTGAGAACTGGGAATCTTTATTTTGATGAAACTTTCCTGGTAATTCTGACATGTGGTAATTCCTGCCTAAGAGATCATCTTGTCAAGGCTGATGCAGAAAAGGAAACTGAGTCATAGGCTAGGGGATGCCAGTTGTCTAAAGTCTCATGGGCCATTAGGACTTTGATCCTGGCCCAATGTCTCACCCTTAGTTTTAAAAAGAATTTTAGGGAAACGGACTTGGCCCAGTGGTTAGGGCGTCCGTCTACCACATGGGAGGTCCGCGGTTCAAACCCCGGGCCTCCTTGACCCGTGTGGAGCTGGCCCATGTGCAGTGCTGATGCGCGCAAGGAGTGCCGCGTCATGTAGGGGTGTCCCCCGCGTAGGGGAGCCCCACGCACAAGGAGTGCGCCCCATAAGGAGAGCCGCCCAGCGCGAAAGAAAAGTGCAGCCTGCCCAGAAATGGCGCCGCCCACACTTCCTGTTCAGCTGATGACAACAGAAGCAGACAAAGAAACAAGATGCAGGAAATAGACACAGAGAACAGACAACTGGGGGGGGGGGCGGATTAAATAAATAAATCTTTAAAAAAAAAAATAAATAAATAAAAAGAATTTTAGCTTAGATGGTAGATTTTTCCTGAAAATTGGGTTATGGAAGGAGCCATGGTCCCAGAAGACTTTATTTTTGTTTTAGTGCTGACTTTGAGAAGATTGGAGGGAATTGCCAGTGCAGCAGAGGGGAATTTTAACCTTTAAATCTTTGGCCTAAGATACTTGAAGCTTTTTCTTAACTTTTTGTCTTTCTGGGAAAGTGAAGTTTCGGTGCTGGTGAAGCTCTGGCAGCAGCCACTTCAAACATCCAGTTGCTGGCCAAGTAGGCCTCACTGACAAGGGGGCTGGCGCAGTGTCTTTGCTTTGTGGGTTGTGGGTGTGGGAAACTGAATTCCATGCAGCTCTGCTTGGCCAAAAGAAGGTCAGTGTGGTCAGTGCTAATGGTGCAGAGACTCTGGTGATTTCTCCTCCTCACTGAAGAAAACGTACGCATCAGGGTTGTAACGTAATGCTGTAATAATTGGCACACTTTCCATGGAGGTATCCCTTATCAGAGATATGATTTGCAAATATTTTCTCCTGTTCTGTGAGTAGTCTTTTCACTTTCTTAGTTGTGTCCCCTTGAAGCATGAGAGTTTTAAATTTTGATGAAGTCATATTTATCTACCTTTTCTTTTGTCACGTGTACCTTTGGTGTCATATCTAAGAAACCATTGCCAAATGAAAGGCCATGATTTGTGCCTGTGTTTTATTCTAAGAGATTTATAGTTTAACCCTTATATTTAGGTCTTTTAACCATTTTGAATTACTTTTTGTATGTGGTATGAGATAGGGGTCCAACCTCATTCTTTTGCATATGGGTATCCAGATATTCCAATACTAATTCAATTTAATTAATTAATTAATTAATTTCTCTCCCCTTCCCCTCTTTCCCTCCCCCCAGTTGTCTGCTCTCTGTGTCCATTCGCTGTGTGTTCTTCTGTGGCCGCTTCTATCCTTATTAGCGGCACCGGGAATCTGTTTCTTTTTGTTGTGTCATCTTGCTGTGTCATCTTGCTGTGTCACCTCTCGGTGTGTGCGGTGCCATTCCTGGGCAGGCTGCACTTTCTTTCGCGCTGGGCGGCTCTTCTTACGGGGTGCACTCCTTGCACGTGGGGCTCCCCTAAGCGGGGGATACCCCTGTGTGGCACGGCACTCCATGTGTGCATCAGCACTGTGCATGGGCCAGCTCCACACGGGTCAAGGAGGCCCGGGGTTTGAACCTCAGACCTCCCGTGTGGTAGACGGACGCCCTAACCACTGGACCAAGTCTGCTTCCCTAATACAATTTTAATAGTACATTGTTATTATTAATTTACTTTTTTCTTTAATACCTAGATTCCTAACATCATTAACATAATTATTTGATTTGCAATACAATATAAAAATGCCTTTTAAATTTTAATATCATTACTACTAAGTAATACAATCTCTGAGGGAAGTTTAAGATTTTTTGAAGTTTTCTTGTCCTTCATCTTCCTTAGTGGAAGGCATTCTTAGAATACCCTGTTCTAAAGTCTCTGAATCGAATTCTTTCCCTGTGGCCACATTATCAGTTTAACATGCAGTTAGACTCTTTTGCCTCAGCTTTTCAATTTAATAGCTTTTACATTTGTTTTGTTTTGTTTATTCTTCTGGGGTGTGTTTTTCACACCTGCCCATGCACGTGGGTGTGCGTGCACACACACACACGCTTACTCTCACGTTCCCTGCTTTCCTTGTGCAGAAGGCTGGCTTACGTCCTGGAGGTCTCTCCCTGTCTGGCCAAGGCTGTCTTCCTCTGTGTTCAGCGCTGCGTGGTGTTCCATCGTGTGGGTCCCTGTGGTCGGCCATTTGGGTGATTTTTCACCTTTTGTTATCACACGTAGTACCTTGAGGAATAACCTTTTATGTTCTCCCCAGAGTATGTTGTCAGGCTTTTGGATTTTTATCAGTTTGGTGGTGAAAAATGGTGTCTTATTGTAGTTTTACTATGAGGTCATGTGGATTTATTTTTTCTGTCAGCTGTTTATGTCAGATGGCCACTTTTTTTTTTCCTTTCCTGTTTCTAGGAACTCTCTATATTAAAGAGATTAGCTCTTTTGATATGGGTTCAAATATGTTTTCTCTGTCATTTATCTTCGTTTATGGTATGTGGTACCATATGGAAGTGTTTTTTTAATTTAAAAAAATTTTCACATAGTCTAATATATCAATTTTTTATGTGGCTTCTAGATTTTGAGTCATTGTTAAAAATGCCTTCCTCATTTCAAGATAATAAAGGGATACCCCCATGTTTTTTTCAAATACTTGAGTGGTTTTAATTGTTACATTTACTTTTTTGATCCAGTTGGAGTTTATCATGTTGTGCAGATATTTAAGCCTCTTGGTACCTCTTGCTAAACTACTTTTGAGATGAGTCTTATACTTCTATTTATGAATAAAAGGTCCTGTTTCTTACCTGTGCTGGTATTTGTATTATAATTTTATACTGATCATAATCTTGCCAAATGTTCTGCCTTGTGCTTTATTTCCTCATCTGTGAAATGGGCTTATCTGCCCATGCTTTAAAACCAAAGTGAATGTGATCTATGTATCTTTAAAAAAAAAAAAGATAATTAAAAAAAATAAATAAAAATAAAATATAAAAAATTGAAAAAAAAAAAGATAGAACCTATAGCAATAAAGAACTGAAAGTGTTTAAGCGTTATTTTTATTTTATGGTTCCTTGCATGTAGTGTGCTAATTAGGGGCACACAATAAAGACTATTTTCTTACAGGCAAGGTATCCGTAATGGAGTAGTATGTTTTGGCAGATTTTAGTCCCCTTCAAACACTGTTGCTGACTGAAGATGTGCTCTCCTTCCTCAGTTCGTAGAAGACTATGAACCTACCAAGGCTGACAGCTATAGGAAGAAGGTGGTCCTTGATGGGGAAGAAGTGCAGATAGACATCCTGGACACGGCCGGGCAGGAGGACTACGCAGCCATTCGCGACAACTACTTCCGAAGCGGGGAAGGGTTCCTCTTGGTGTTCTCGATCACGGAACACGAATCCTTCACAGCGACTGCCGAGTTCAGGTGAGTTCAACTGAAAGCAGCCAGTGCCACGAAGGGGTGACTTTTTGCCTTCTTTTTATATATCGTGGATTTAGAAGGAATTTTGTGGACCACCAAGAAGATTGAGCTTGTTATTAGGAAGAATTAAAAAAAAAATTTTTTTGGGGAACTTTTGAAATCTTGTCACATTGTCTTCTACCAGTTGTTTGTAATCATAAGTCCCTACCTTATGATTAAAATCTTGTCTCTGAAAGAAGACGAAGATATTCCATATACTGAAGAAACTGTAATTTTGTTTTCACATAAATCATGAGGTACAATGATCATTAAGACTTAATGGTATTTATCTTTTTTAAAAAAACTTACTAGAAAAGTAAGAATTTTTATGTGTTGTGAGGTTTATGGCACAGTGTCAGGAGAATGAAAGAAAAGTCAGAATGACATTTTGCTGCTATAAGAACTTCGATTCAAAGCCCAGGTTCTCAGGTGGAGCACGCTTGGGCTCTGAATCAGACAGAATGGGTCACTGCTCTGCCACTAGCCAGCCTTGTGGCTGAGGCCTTAACTTGGGAAATTCTGTTTCTTATCTGAAAATGTGCTTATTGGTAATGAAATGGAATGCTGCATGAGACTGGAAACCCTGTAGAGGCAGGACTGCAGCCACCTGCCACTGTGTTGTGTCCCTAGGCCCTCTCTAAGCCCAGGGCACATGGTGCTTTTATGTGGCAAGTAGAATATTCACTGTTAGCGTCCATTCTTAAAGATCTTAAAAGTTCTTTTTAAGAAGAAATACTAAGCCTTTAAGATATAATCTTTATCTTCTGTATCTCTCTAATTTCCCATTTCTCTTAAACACAATTGTATTTTTTCTTTACCCTCCTTATAAATCTATCCAGATGACTTTGAGTAATCCTGAAATTATTTTAAGAATCAGATATAGAGTCTAACATGGAACTAAAAAGGCAGGAAAAAAGTCCAAAACAACAGTAATCTTTTCCCCATTTCTTAGCAAGTCTGGTCAGAAAGTGAGGTGATCAACCAAAGATAAAAATGAGAAAGCTAATATACCCCCAAGCTTTGGAAAGAAGCATTATTGAGCCAGGGAGGCCTCAAGGGGTGAACTCAGGTAAATCAGCAGAGTGAGTGGAAGGTAACAGTCGTTATGCTGGGTTTTATGTCTCAGAAGTGGACTGTCTTAATTCTCTGAAACTATTGTGCATGTGGCGAGGTGATGAGTTAAATCAGTAGGACTTGTTATGAGAGGTCCTATTGTTCTTTAGACTTTCTGGACATATCTAGGAGGTTTCTTTATTTGGATGTAGCCCATATCTTCATAACTGTGTCTGCAGCTATATAATGTATAGATTTTGAATCCTATTTGCCTGCCTCCTTGAGACTGAAACAGGAAAAATGGGGAAGCGGATGTGGCTCAGGCGATTGGGCTCCTGTCTACCATATGGGAGGTTCAGGGTTCAATTCCCAGGGCCTCCTGGTGAAGGCAAGCTGGCCTGCATGGTGAACTGGCCTGAGTGGAGAGCTGGCCCATGTGGAGTGCTGGCCTGCGTGACGAGCTGGCCTGAGCAGAGAGCTGGTGCAGCAAGATGATGCAACAAAAGGAGACACAGAGGAGAGACAATAGGAGATGCAGCAGACCAGGGAGCTGAGGTGGAGCAAGAGATTGAGCACCTCTCTCCCACTCTGGGAGGTTGCAGGATTGGTTCTCAGTGCCACTGAAAGAGAAGACAAGCAGACACAAAAGAACACAAAGTGAATGGACACAGAAAGCAGACATCTGGGTGTGTGTGTGTGTGGGGGGGTGGGGAATACGACAAATGGGCCCACTGCCTTGTCTTCCCTGTCCTGAGCTTTTGATTTCTCATTGTCCCAGCACTTGCCAAAAAAGGAAGTGTTGGGCAGTAGCAGAGTTCTCTCCAGAGAACTGAGAATGCTGCCCATGTCCTACCCCCCGGGACACACACACACAGATAATATTCACACGCTTTAAAAGAACCAGAGCAGTCTCATAGTGTCTTGGGAGAAGGGATTTGTGTATTATGTGAGAAGAGATGTGGTGGCTTGGAGTTGTGCACTCCCCGCCCCCTACCCCCTACCCCTGAGAAAACAACAAAAACACCACCACCAACAACAAAACATGTTTTCAATCTTTATTTCTGTGGGTGTGAACCTACTGTAAATAGGAACTTTCAAGGGAGTTATTCCAGTTAAGGTGTGGCCCAACTGAATCAGGATGGGTCTTACTCCTATTCCTGGAGGCCTTACAGAGAAGGCCACAGAGAGAGAAGCCATGAGAAACAGCCAGAAGCTGGAAGTGGAACCCGGAGGAGAAGGAAGAAGATGCTGCCATGTGCATTGCCATGAGATGTTAAAGCCAAAGCACCCCAAAGACTGCCAGCCAGCCTGCAGATACCGGCCAGGGGGGAAGCCAGCCCTTTAGCTTGTGAAAGTGTGAGCCAGTAAATTCCTGTTGTTAAACTGACCATTGTGTGGTATTAGTTTTAGCAGCTAGAGAACTAAGTTTTTGGTACTGGAAAGTGGGGTGCTGCTATGACAAGTAAATGTGTAAATAACTTTGGAATTGGGTGGAGACTGGAAGAAGTGAGATGCTTGATAGAAAAAGCCTAGATTGCTTTGTGGAGACTGTTGGTAGAGATATGGATGCTACATGTACTTATGATGACACCTTAGAAGGAAATGATGACTATGTTATATGTTATTGAAAGCTAGAGGAAAGGTGGTCTTTGGTATAAGATGGCAGAGAAGTTGGCAAAACTGTATTCTGATATTGAATGGAAGGTAGACCTTGTAAGCGATGACCTTATGCCTTGGATATTTAGCTGAAGGTATTCTAAGTATGTGTGGAAGGGGTAGCCTGGCTTCTCCTGGCAGCTTATAGTGAAATGTGAGAGGTAATGGGTAAGCTGAGAATTAAATTCTTGAGCACAAAGGAACCAGCAATTGATCATTTTGAAAATTCTCAGCTCTCCTGATAGTGTGCTCTGAAACTGGGACCAGAAGCGGCTCTCTCAGGGTCCTTCCTGAGCTTTCAGGAAGCTAACTCCCCCGAGAACAGGGTTCCATATGAGGGTTTAACTGAAAAGCCCTTTGCTGAAGAGGGTGGGATTGAACATAAAGCCAGTCAACTGTTTCAGGGGAGTCAGGACTGGAAATGCAGTTATTCACAAAGGATCTGTGGAAAGTGCTATTATCTGATGGTTTAAACTTGCTTATACTAGATGCAAAGCCAAATAACATTTTTACAGAATTTATATGAGCAGGACCATTGCCAGCCTGGACTGAATGGGACAGAGAAGAGATGAACTGAAGGAAGAATGGCTTCAGGGACATACCTCAGAAGAAAAGATCTCTTCATGCCAGGAGAGCTGACCCACCCATGGTGTAGAAAGGGCGGGTCCTCCCCTGCGCTTGGAGGGGCAGGTCTTGCCTCCTGTTGTTAGAGAGAGTGCTGCCTCCTCATTTTTTAGAGATGGTGGGCCCTGGGGGTGTGGCTGCTGGGCAGGCCTTTGGAAGGGGTGGGCTGCCACTCCATCTGGTCCAGAGGACAAAACAGTGATCCCACAGACCTTGAAATCTAATGGAGTTTGCCCTGCTGGGTTTTGGACTTGGTTGGGGCCCCTGACTTCTGTTTTCCTTCCAGTTCTCCCTTCTAGAAGGGAATGTTTATCCTATGCCTATCCCAACATTTGTGTATTGGAAGCAATAACTCGTTTTTAGGTTTCATGGGTCCATCACCCAGGACAGATAATGTCCATAAACTGATTTTGATGAGACTTTGAACTTAGCATTGCTCTAAAGTTCTAAAGTGGCTAAGGCTTTGTTGTGATGGAATGAATGCATTTTGCATGTGGGGGTTACTTCAGTTAAGGTGTGGTCCACCTGAATCAGGATGGGTCTAAAATTTAAAAATTTAGAGTTTTTAACCTTTTTTGTCCCACGGTCCCTTTTACCAGTCAGGTGAAATGAATACTTCTGTAATTTATTTATTGTATGTGTTCATAAGTAGAGGAAATGTTAGATTTCAGCTAGAGGTCAGAGAAAATAAAGATCATTGATTTTTTTCAACTCAAGCTCACGGACCCCCTGAAACCTTTGAGTCCATGGACCCCTGGTTAAGATTCCCTACATCCTATTCCTAGAGGTCTTCTAGAGAAGGTCATAGAGAGAGAAGCCATGGGGAGTAGCCAAAACTGGATGTCAACAAAACCAGGAAGAGAAAGGAGAAGATCCTGCCATGTGCATTGCCATGTGATAGAAAAGCCAGGGAACCCGAAGATTGCTGGCAGCCGGAAGAGACCAGCCCCAAGTGGAAGGCAGCCTTCTAGTCCCTGAAACCATGAGCCAAGAAATTCCTGTTAAACCAATACCCATTGTATGGTATTTGTTTTAGCAGCTAGGAAACTAAAACAGGAGAGGTCCTTAGAAGCAAAAGTACAGACATATGAAAGCAAAACAAAAAGAAGAGGAAATTAGTTCTTCTGACTTGCACTCTTGAGGTTTAGATCAAAGTTTCAGAGCTGCCCCACTTTCTCATCTCATTAGAAACAGAAGGCTAGAAGGTGGAGCACCTGAACCTTTGTTAAAATGCAGCCTTTTTGTGTTTATCTTGCCAAAGGGAGAGGCCCCAATATAGAGGAATTTTAATTCATTCTATCTTCCCTGAAACTTTTCCTGGACAGCATTCCATGAACTAGGGGAACAGACTTGTCCCAGAAACCAGAACTCAGCACTACCACTTTTGGGACTGGCATGCTTACTAATGAGGTAGATTTGACAGGCCTCTACAGGACTAAGGAGCCAGAAGCAATTGGTTTTTATTTTCCATAGCTTCTATTGATCACATAACTTCTAAATACATCAGGTTCTTTGACCCCTGTGGAAATGTAGGGAAACATAAAGCCATTTGAGAGGCAAATTCCAAGTGTCTAATTAATTGCTTTTCTCCTTTTTCACTTGTCTTAAAATATTTGCTATCTGGTATTTCAAATATCTATTTCCTTTTTTCCTTTTTTTTTTGTTTGTCTTAAAATATTTGATATTTGTTATTTATTTATTAAATCTAATATTTAAATTGACTACCTGGGGTAATTTTGTATATTTTTATCATTGTGAAATGTTACCCTGTATCATATAAAAATTAATGCAAATCTCCATAACATACACTTTTTTAAGAGCACTCTTTTCAGAATGTGTTGCAATGTAGAAGTGAAAATGTCCCTATTGACCAAAATTTTGGAAGCAGAATATTTAATATTTGTGTTTTTTTTTAAGATTTATTTTATTTATTCCCCCTCCCTCCCCCCATTGTTTGTGCTCACTGTCTGCTCTCTGTGTCTATTCATTGTGTGCTGTGTCTGTCTGCTTGTCTTCTTTTTAGGAGGCTCTGGGAACCAAACCCAGGACCTCCCATGTGGGAGAGAGGTACCCAATTGCCTGAGCCACCTCTGCTCCCTGCTTGTTGTGTCTCTCATTTTGTTTTCTCGTTGCATCATCTTGTTGTCTCAGCTCACTGTCTTGCTCATCTTCTCCAGGAGGCACCGGGAACCAAACCTGGGACTTCCCATGTGGTAGGTGGGTACCCAGCTGCTTGAGCAACATCCACTTCCCTAGTATTCGGTTTTTGATAAATAATTTTAGATAGTTGGTTATTTTTATTTTAGTAGAGATAAAATTTGATATGCTGCAAGAAACTTTTTTTTTTAAGAGCATTTTGAAGTACTTTTCCGTAAAGCTTGGAGCATGTCCCTTCTTTTATTCACTCTTATTTTGTAGAAAAATACTGCACGTTGAAATATGATTATTGCCTAACATATCTGTCCCCATTGTGTTGAATGTAACATTTACCGTGTCTTTGTGTCTAAGTGCAAACTCTGTGTGGGGGTGGGGATGGGGCGGGAGGGGGAGTCTACACACATACCTAAATAATTGAAACAGAAGTTTCACATAGCAATATTTATCTTTACTACTTTAGATTCTCTCGGATGTTTCTCTTCTGTTCTATAATACTCTATTTCACTAAAGAACAAAACAAGACCTGGTTGTGATCCATTGAATTGATTTCATGATCCACTAATAGGCTGCTACCCTCCATATGAAAAACATTGGATTTCCTAGCTTTTACTCTCAGGAAAAATCTTTTTTTTTTCTTCAGGAATTATTAAGCACTTTATGGAGATATTTCTTTTAACCTGTTTTTACCCCAGAGGCTCGAGCAAAATTCTTTTGGTGCTTAAGCATAAATTGGAGGCTTTGTTGAAATGCAGATTCCAGGGCCCCTATCCAGACACTGTTGGGCCCATGCATCTGCATTTGTAACAGCCACCCAGATGATACTAATGTAGGCAGTCTGAGAACCAGATGCTGAAAAGCACTTGTCTGGTGTATGGCTGCATTTCGGGAGTGCTTCTTTGAAACATGCCCGAATGTAGAACTTTCTTCTTATGCCTTAGGAAAGCCTTTTGTTTTAGGTGTGCTGACAAAACTGGGTTCTTAAGATGACTTTCTTAGCTGCTTTATTTTGGATGTAATCCTGAAGGGAACAGATCCTCCGCGTTAAGGCTGAAGAAGATAAAATCCCACTGCTCGTGGTGGGGAACAAGTCTGACTTAGAGGAGCGGAGGCAGGTGCCCATCGAGGAGGCCAGGAGTAAAGCTGAAGAGTGGGGCGTGCAGTATGTGGAGACGTCGGCCAAGACCCGCGCCAACGTGGACAAGGTAGGAAGAGGCTCGCGGTGAGGTGCCGCAGAAGGCAGGCTGTTCCCTGTTTGGTTTCATGGGAGCCATTTATGGGAACGAGGCAAGGGCTGATTTCTCCAGAGGTCTGAAGACTTACAATGGGAAATATTTGGGAGGATTTGACTCTGAAGTTAAAAGTACCCAGAATCCTTTTGCTTTGTGATCAGGTTTTGTCAGAGTATGTTTCAGGTAGACATTACCTTTGGAGGTAGGGTGTGATTGGTTTACCTACCAATCATGCATAAAATGCAGGATTCCCATATACCACCCCACAACCAACAGCTTACATTGGCATGGATCGTTTATTACAAGTGATAACAGCATTTTTTTGGTAATTGTTCTCATTTTTTAAAAAGTTGTTACCTTTGTTACAATCGATGAAAAATTGTTAAAACGGTACTGTTAACTATCATCCATAGTTTACATTAGGTGTATTTTTACCATATACCACCCTATTATTAACACCTGTGTTATTGCCACACATTTGTTATAATTCATGAAAGAACGTTCTTGTAGTGTTAAATATAGTCCTTAGTCTGCAGCAGGGTTCACTGTGTTTTACAGGGCTATGTTTTATCTTTTAATTTTTATTTTAGTAACATATACAACCTAAAGTTTTTCCTTTTAACCACATTCATGTAAATAATTCAGTATTGTTAATTACACTTACAATTATGTGCTATTATCACCATCTATTTCCAGACCTTTACAGTCAACCTAAGTAGAAATTCTGTTCAAATTAAGCATCAACTCCTCGTTCTCTAAACCCAATCTGTCACCTGGTAGCCTATACTTTAGATCCCAACTCTATGATTTTACTTTATTTTAATTAGCTCATATTAGTGAGATCATGAAATATTTGTCCTTTTGTGTCTGGCTTATTTTACTCCACATAATGTCCTCAAGGTTCATCTATGTTGTAGCATTAGGACTTCATTCCTTTTCAGACCCGAGTAATATTTCCTTGTATGCATAGACCATATTGTGTTTGTCTCTTCATTGGCTGAAGGACACCTGGGTTGCTTCCATGCTTTGGCAATTGTAGATAATGCCGCTATGAACATTTGAGGAGCTGTCAAACTGTCTTCGCAGTGCCTATGGCATTTTCCATTCCCAGCAGCAATGAATGAGTGTTCCTATTCTACACATCCTCTCCCAACACTTGTAGTTTTCTGTTTGTTTTTTTTAAAGTAGCCATTGTAGTGGGTCTTCAAGTCTGTTCAAGTCTTTCACCCATTTTTTAATTGGGTGGTTTGTCTTTCTATTGTTGAGTTGTAGGATTTCTTTATATATTCTGGATATTGAGTCCTTATTGTTATGTGGTTTCCAAATATTTTCTCCCATTGAGTTGGTCTTTTTGACTTTTGTTACAAATTCTTTTGGTGCACAAACACTTTGAATTTTGAGCAGGTCCTATTTATTTTTTCTTTTGTTGCTTGTGCTCTGGGTGTAAAGTCCAAGAAACTATTATTGCTGAACACAAGATGCTGAAGATGTTCGCTTACATTTTCTTCAGGAGTTTTATAGTCCTTGTTCTCATGTTTAGGTCTTTGATGCATTTTGAGTTAATTTTTGTATATGGTGTGAGATAGGGGTCCTCTTTCGTTCTTTTGTATATGGATATCCAATTTTCCCAACACCATTTGTTGAAGAGACTGTTCTTTCCCAGTTATGTGGGCTTGGCAGGCTTGTCAAAAATCAGTTGGTGGGAAGTGGATGTGGCTCAAGCAATTGGGCTTCTGTCCAACATATAGGGGGTCCAGGGTTTGATACCCAGGGACTCCTGGTGAAGGCGAGCTGGCCCATGTAGTGAACTGGCCATGTGGAGAGCTGGTGCAGCAAGATGACTCAACAAAAAGAGACACAGAGGAGAGACAATAAGAGACACAGCAGACCAGGGAGCTGAGGTGGCGCAAGAGAATGATCACCTCTCTCCCATTCCAGAAGGTCCCAGGATCTGTTTCCGGAGCCGCCTAATGAGAATACAAGCAGACACAGAAGAACACACAGTGAATGGACACAGAGAGCAGACAATGGAGGGAGGGGGGAGAAATAAATAAAAATTTTTTAAAAATCTTAAAAAAAAAAAAAATCAATTAGCCATAGATGTGAGGTCTATTTCTGAACTCTGAATTTGATTCCATTGGTCAATATAGCTATCCTTGTGCCCATACCATGCTTGACCACTGGTTTTGTAATATGCTTTAAAGTCGGGAAGTGAGTCCTCTAACTTGGTTCTTTTTCACAATGTTTTTGGCTATTTGGGGCTCCTTACTCTTTCATATAAATTTGAAATGGCTTTTCCATTTCTGCAAAAAGGCTGTTTGAATTTTGATTGGGATTATATTGAATCTGTAAAATCATTTTGGATAGAATTGACATCTTAATGATATTTGGTCTTCTAATCCATGAACATGGGATGTCCTTCCATTTACTGAGGTCTTTAAGAACTTTTTTTTAGCAATGATTTATAATTTTCGATGTACAAATTCTTTACATCCTTGGTTAAATTTATTGCTGGATATTTGATTCTTTATTTGCTATTGTAAATGAAATTTTTTCTTGCTTTCTTAGAGTAGTCATTCCATTATAGAAACACTACTGATTTTTGCATGTTGATCTTGTACCCTGCCACTTTGCTGAATTCATTTATTAGCTCTACTAGGCTTTGTTGTAATTTTTCGTGACTTTCTATATATAGGATCATGCCATCTGCAAATAGTGAACATTTTACTTCTTCCTTTCTAATCTGGACGCCTGGTTACAACTTCCTGTACAATGTTGAATGACAGTGGTGACAGTGGGCATCCTCGTCTTGTTCCTGATCTTAAAGGGAAAGCTTTCAGTCTTCCACCATTGAGTATGATGTTAGCTGTGGGTTTTTCATAATATGCCTTTTATCTTGTTGAAGAAGTTTCCTTCTATTCCTGTTTTTGAAAGGGTTTTTATTATATCAAGAAAGGAGGCTGGATTTTGTCAAATGCTTTTTCTGCATCAATGGAACTGTAAAAGGACTTCTTTTCCTGTCATTTTGTGAATAGTGGTATATTACATTGATTGATTTTCTTATGTTGAACCACCCTTGCATACCTGGGATAAAACCCACTTGGTCATGGTGTATAATTCTTTTAATGTGCTGTTGGATTTGAGATGCAGGTATTTTTGTTGAGAATTTTTACATCTGTATTCATAAAAAAATTGTTCTGTAATTTATTTTTCTTTTAGCTTTGGTATTAGGGTGATGTTGGTCTCATAAAATGAATTAGTGTGTTTCTTCCTCTCTAATTTTTTGGTAGAGTTTGAGCAAGATTAATATTAATATTTCCTGGAATGATTAATAGAATAGATTCACCTGTGAAGCCATCTATCTGGTCCTGGGCTTTTCTTTGTTGGGAGTTTTTTTGTTTTATTTTGTTTTCCAATTCCTTCTTTTTTTTAAAGAAGGGCAAGACAGAGTTGTTTATAAATATCAGTTATGTTTGTCATAGTTAATTAAAAAGAAACGAGGAGTGATAAAATAGTTGTCAAATGTAATTTTTAAAGGACAGTAATTATAAATAAAATATCCAATTGTAAGGACTAATTGGCACTTCATGTTATCTGATATCACTAAAGCATCTGGAAAATAAGCAAACTCTGTAAGGCGCTGCCCCTGCAGTAGGCTCACATCACCAGCACGTGACTCTCCCGTGGAGCACACTTTCCTCTAACTCCCTTCACCACTGGGCAGAGAAGTCATACCAAGGGTTACTCCTTACCAAGCAAACAGTCATGTGCTGGGCTTATTTTTATATTTTTATTATAAAAAATACATGCAAGAGTTTTAAGAAAGAATGAATACAAACAAATCAGAACCACAGTGAGTTAACATTTTCTGTATACAAACACTAAAATTCCCAAAGTCAAATTCCATCTTTTTGAAAAAAGGTTTATTAATTTAACTTTGTTTGTTTATTTTAATGTATCCCCTCCTTTCCCAGATGGTACTCTTGTCTGTCGGCTCATTGTTTGCTCACCTTCTCCAGGAGGCACCCTGAACGAAGCCCAGGACTTCCCACATGGGTGGCGTATGCTTAACGGCCTGAGCTACTCTGCTCTCCGCAGGCGTGGGGTCTGCTGGTGGCATCTGCCCTTTGGGAGTCTGCTCGTTGTTATGGGGTGCGACATCTAGCTCTCATTGCAGCGGGTAGGCGCCTAGCTCTCATTGCTGGGAGGTAACGGCATCTAACTCCCGTTGTGGTGGGGTGTGGCATCTAACTCCTGTTGCAGCAGGGAGTGGGCGTCTAGCTTTCATTGTGGCAAGTGTCGGCATCTAGCTCTCATTGTGGTGGGGTGTGGCTTCTAGCTTTCCTTGCAGCAGTTGCGGGTGTCTAGCTTTCGTTGTGGTGGGGTGTGGGCATTTGCTTGTCTTCTTCAGGAGGCACCGGGACTGAACCTGGGACCTCCCATGTGATAGGTGGGTGCCCAAATGGTTGAGCCACATCTGCTTCCCAAATTCCACCTTTTTTTTTCCTAAAGATTTATTTATTTATTCTGCTGCCCCTCCCCCCCATTGTCTGTTCTCTCTGTCCGTTGGCTGCGTGTTCTTCTGTGTCTGCTTGCATTCTCATTAGGCGACGTTGGGAACCGATCCTGGGACCTTCCAGAGTGGGAGTGAGGTGATCATTCTCTTGTGCCACCTCAGCTCTCTGATCCACTGCATCTCTTATTATCTCTCCTCTGTGTCTTTTTGTTGTGTCATCTTGCTGAGACAGCTCTCCACGTGGGCCACTACTCCTGCATGGGGCAGCATTTCTGCGTGGGGCAGTACTCTGCACCAGTATTCTGTGCAGGCCAGTACTCCACGCGGGCTAGCTTGCCTTCACCAGGAGGCCCTGGACATCGAACCTGTACCTCCTATATGGTAGACAGGAGCCCAATTGCTTGAGCCACATCTGCTTCCCCCAAATTCCATCTTTTTAATCAGTTTCATGAAGGATATCCTAAACACTATGTGAGACACAACAGAATATTTCTTCCAGTATTAAAAAGATGACATTCACAAACATTTTTAAGAAGCTCTTCTATGTAATCAGGGTGGTAGTCTTCATAACATTTTTTTAAAAAGATTTATTTATTTATTTCTCTCCCCTCCCCCCGCAACCCCGGTTGTCTGTTCTCTGTGTCTATTTGCTGCATCTTGTTTCTTTGTCCGCTTCTGTTATTGTCAGCGGCACGGGAATCTGTGTCTCTTTTTGTTGCGTCATCTTGTTGTGTCAGCTCTCCTGTGTGGGTGGCTCCATTCTTAGGCAGGCTGCACTTTCTTTCGCACTGGGCGGCTCTCCTTATGGGGCGCACTCCTTGCGCGTGGGGCTCCCCTACGCGGGGGACACCCCTTTGTGGCCCGGCACTCCTTGCGCACATCAGCACTGCACATGGGCCAGCTCCACATGGGTCAAGGAGGCCTGGGGTTTGAGCTGCAGACCTCCCATGTGGTAGGGGGACGCCCTATCCCTGGGCCAAGTCCGTTTCCTGTGTCTCATAACATATTGTAAAAAACACTTCTTAGCAGTCATGTTCTTGATGGAGAGTACTTGTGTGTAGTTTGGAAGTTGTTCCCTAACTGTGGCAAGAAAACATTGTTTACATATTTTTTAAATGTCCCTTGATGCACATTAATTGAAAAAAAAATATCTCTGACCAACGTTTTTTTTTTTTTGGCCAGAACCCATAATCTTGAGAGCTGAAACTAAAAAAACTAGCAAAAGAAAAATACCCAGACTTTACAATATCTCAGAAGTTGTCTTTAAGTGGAAAGAAAAATCTTGAAACACATGGAGCTTTCTAAAAGGTCTTTGACAGGCTACCCTGGGAGCTCAATCAAAAATAGAAGTTGATGTTCTAACAGATGATTCAGTGCAGCTCCAAAAATCTTTATAAATACAAGCCATTTGGAAGGATGATGCTGGATCAGAAGAATTTTTTTCCTTATGTATCTATGTAATGTGTGCATGCCTCATTTTAATCATTGAAATCGTTTCTATAATTCCTTACAGAGTTGCAGTTGTAACTTCCCTAGCTTTTGCCACCATTGTCTCTAGAGCGTCCGTATCCATATCTCTATCCTCAAGGCGACTGTCAGGCTGGCTGCTCCCCTATCCCTTGTCCCCAACACCTCTACAGTAGCTGCGGCCATGCTCACGGCCCCCAAGTGCACGCCCTTTGGTTCCCCGGGCTGCCTTGCCTGTGTGGTCCACATGCATCTAGCAGCCGTCCAGGGACTCTCCATTCAAGACCTTTATGGTTTCGAGACATGCCCTGGGTTAGTGAAGGCGATGAAGCCCCTATCAGCCAAAGGGTGCTGGTGCAAAGTACTGGAAATTGGTTGGTTTTTTTTTTTTTTTAAAGATTTATTTTATTTATTTCTCTCCCTTTCCCTCCCTGTTGTCTGCTCTCTGTCCCTTCACTGTGTGTTCTGTGTCCACTTGCATTATCAGGTGGCACCAGGAAACTGCGTCTCCTTTTTGTTGTGTCACCTTGCTGCGTCAGCTCTCTGTGTGTGGCGCCACTCCTGGGCGGGCTGTGCTTTTTTCACATGGGGTGGCTCTCCTTGCGGGGCGCACTCCTTGTGCGTGGGGCACCCCTACACGGGGGCGCCTCTGCATGGCATGGCACTCCTTGCGTGGGCAGCACTGCGTGTGGGCCAGCTCACCACACAGGTCAGGAGGCCCTGGGGATTGAACCCTGAACCTCCCGTGTGGTAGGCAGACGCTCTATCAGTTGAGCCACATCTGCTTCCCTGGTTGGCTTTTAAAAGGGTATTTGTTTGGGGTAGAAGTTTACAGTCACAAAGCCCTAAAGAGTCCAACTCAAGGTACCATGAGAGGTACTTTCTCACCCAAAGTCACTTGTGTCTGTGAGGGTTCAGCCTTCCCTCTTCCTCTTCAGGCTCCGTGGTCCCAGCTGTAGGCCGGGATAACACCCGACTCTTCCTGGGGCTCGTTCTTCTCCAGGCTCAGCTGCTCTGTTCTCTTCACAAGGTCAGCTGTAGACTGCCAGGCTCTTCTCAGGGCCATAGCATCCTCTGTATATTTTCTCCGTCTGTCTACTTTCATGGGAGCGTCTTTTCCCACCAAGGGGTAGGGACTCAGCCCTGCACACCCTCATGACATGGCTGACAAAGCCTCATTCTTAATGTAGTTTAATCAAAGACATGGCAGCCAAATCTGATACATTCAGGGGGCATCACGCTCAGAAGAACCGACCATTTACAAACATAACATCTTTTTTGGAATTCACAGATAATATCAAACTGCCACAAAGCCAAAACCCCAGGACCGCTGAGGCGCCCGGTCCTGGACAATAGCCCGAGCTGAAGTGGTCCTGTAGTACCTGCTTACCCGTGTTGAAGCTGAGCCCTCCCTCGAAGAGTTCCCCTTCTTCAGGCGATGTGGCAGGGACTTTGAGTCCTGGAAATCAGAAAATAAAATGGCCTGAGTAACAGCCAGTGCTGAGGGCAGGGGGAATGGGGGTGTTGGGAGGTTTTTGATGACTGATTCAATCTCTTTACTTGTAATTGTTCTGTTGGGGTCTTCTAGAGTCAGTGTAGGTTGTTCATGTGTTTCTAGGAAATTGTCCCTTTCATCGAAGTTGTCTAATTTATTGGTATACAGTTGTTCTTATTATCCTCTTATGATCCTTTTTATTTCTGTGGGGTCAGTAGTAATATTCCCCCTTTCATTTCTGATTTTATTTATATCTCTCTTTTTTTCATTCTCAGTCTAGCTAAGGATTTGTCAATTTTATTGATCTTTTCAAAGAGTCAACTTTTGGTTTTGTTAATTCTCTATTTTTAAAATTTTATTCTCAATTTCATTTATTTCTCCTCTAACCTTTTATATTTCTTTACGTCTGGGATTAGTTTGCTGTTCTTCTCTAGTTTCTCCAGGTGTGCAGTTAGTTAGGTCTTTGATTTTAGCTTTCTTCTTTTTTAATGTAAGCATTGAGGGCTATAAACTTCTCTCTCAGCATTGCCTTTGCTGCATTCAATAAATTTTGATACGTTGTGTTCTCGTTTCCATTCTTCTCAAGATATTGCAATTTCTGCTTTGATCTACTGATTAAGTGTGTGTTATTTAACTTCCATATATTTGTGGATTTTCCAGTTCTCTTTCTGTTAATGATTTCCAGCTTCATTCCATTATGGTCAGAGGAGATGCTTTGTATAATCTCAGTCTTTTTAAATTTATTGAGACCTGTCTTGTGACCCAACATATAGTCTATCCTGGAGAAGGATCCATGAGTACGTGAAAAGAATGTATATCTTGCTGTTTGGGGTATAATGCTCTATAAATGTCTGTTAGGTCTGACTCATTTATCATATTATTCAAGTTCTCTGTTTCCTTATAGATCTTTTATCTGGATGTTTTATCTGTTAATGAGAGTGGTATATTGACATCTCCAACTATTATTTCAGAGGCATCATTTCTCCCTTCAATTTTGCCAGAGTTTAACTTGCAGTGTATTTTGGGGCACTCTGCTTAGGTACATAAATACTCAGGATTGTTGTTTCTTCTTGGTGGATTGCCCCTTTTATTAATATATAGTGTCCTTCATCTCTTATAATAGTATTTGACTTGAAGTCTGTTTTGTCTGATATTAGTATAGCTACTCCAGCTTTTTTTTTAGTTGCTATTTGCATGGAATTTCTTTTTTTCTACATTCATTTTCAACCTATATGTATCTTTGGGTTTAAGGTGAGTCTCCGGTAAACAGCTTATAGCTGGATTGTGCTTTTTTATCCATTCTGCCACTCTGCATCTTTTGCATGGGGAGTTTAATCCATTAACATTCAGTGTTATTATAAAGGCAGTACTTTAGCCATTTTGTCCTTTGATTTTTGTATATCATATCTCTTTTTCATCTCTTTTCCTTTATTGCAACCTCCTTTCCTTATATATATAATTGATCTTTTGTGATATATCCGACCGCTTTCTCATTTCTCTTTCCGAATATTTTAAAAATACTTTCTTTGTGGTTACCCTGGGGTTTATATTATATACCTTCATCTGTAAGCTACTAATTTGAAAATATGCCAAGTTAGCTTCGATAGCCAACACATCTCTCCTGCTATATCCCTCTGTTTCCCCTCCTTACATTGTAGCCCCCCTCCCCATTTTACCATTTTATGTTTAGCATGTTCATTATCGGGAGATATTCTTTTTTCTTGTTCAATTGTTTTTTGTGGTTTTTTAAAATTTAGTTATTCATTTTCCCCCTTCCCCTTCTCCCGCCCTGCTGTTTTTTTCAGTCTATGTTGTCTTCTCTTCTCATTTTCTGTCTTCCAGGATTCACCAGGATTTGATCCTGGAGACCTCTGATGGGGAGAGAGGTTCCCTGTCAATTGCGGCACCTCAGTTCCTGGTTTCTGCTGCACTTCACCTTGACTCTCCCCTTGTCTCTTTTGATGCGTCATCATCTTCCTGCGTGACTCACTTGTGCAGGGCACTGGCTCAGCACACAGGCACTCGCGCAGGAACTGGCTTTCCACATGGGCACGCTTTCTCTTCTTCTTTTTCACCCGGAGGCTCCAGGGATCGAATCCAGGTCCTCCCATATGGTAGGCAGAAGCTCTAACAGTTGAGCCACATCCACTTCCCTCACTTGTATTCTGACTTTTACAGGAATTACAGAGTAGTGTTGTATATTAAAGATATAGAACTATTGGATTTTAAATTTACCCCTTTAGTTATCCCTACTGATAATCTTCATTTCTTCACATTACTCCAAGCCACTCTTTCCTATCTTTTCCTTTCAACCTGAAGAACTCCTTTTAGTAATTCTTAAAGGGTGGGTCTATTGTTGACAAACTCAGTTTTTATTTATCTGGGACTATTTCAAACTGTCCCTCATTTTTGAAGAACAGTTTTGCTGGATAAAGAATTTTTGGCTGGTAGTTTTTCTTTCAATACCTTAATTATACCATTGCCTTCTTGCCTCTATGATTTCTGATAAGAAATTGACACTTGGTCTTATTGAAGATCTTTTTATGTGATGAATTATCTTTTTTTTTTTTCCCTGCTTTCAGAATTCTCTCTTTATCATTGGCATTTGACGTTCTGATTACTATGTGTCTCAGAGTAGGTCTATTAGATTTATTCTGTTTGGAGTATGTTGTGCTTCTTGGATATTGTATATTTATATCTTTTATAAAAGTTGGGAAATTTTCACCCATTATTTAGTCAAATATTTTCTGCTCCTTTCCCTTCTCTTCTCCTTCTGGGACACCCATGATGCATATGTTTGTGTGCTTTGTGTTGCGTTGTCATTCAAATCTGTGAGACACTGTTGAATTTTTTCTATCCTTTTCTCTATATGTTCTTCTGACTGTATGATTTCAATTGTCCTGTCTTTTCATTCGCTGATTCTTTCTTTTGCCTGTTCAAATCTGCTATTGTATACCTCTAGTGTATTTTTAATCTCTACTATTGTGCCAATCATCTCCATAATTTCTGTTACATATTTTTATACTTTCAAATTCTTAATGCTCACACTTTGTCTTAATATTCTTTATCTCTCTCATTTTTTAATAAAATTAATTTGATCTGTTTATCCTCCCCACCTCATTGTTTGCAGTTCCTTTCTGCTCCCCGTGTCCATTTGCTTTCTGTGTCTGCTTGCCTTCTCTTTAGGGGGCACCAGGAACCGAACCCTGACCTCCCATGTAGAAGAGAGGCACTCAATCACCTGAGTCTCCTCAGCTCCCTGCTTTGTTGTGTCTCTTGTTATATCTCATTGTCTTTCCTCTTTGTGTCTCTTTTGTTGCTTCAGCCTGCCGTGCCTGCCTACTGCACCAGCTTGCCTTCTCCAGGAGGTACTGGGAACCGAACCCAGGACCTTGCATGTGGTATAGGCGGAGGCCCAATTGCTTGAGCCACATCCGTTTCCCTATCCTTTATCTCTTTATGCATATATTGCTTCATCTCTTTCAGTTGACTTAGGAGATCTGTTTGAACTTTGATTAGTTGTTCCAACTTCTGTGTCTCCTCTGAAGTTTTAATGTGTTGCCTTGATTGAGCCATATCTTCCTGTTTCTTGGTATGGCTTGTAATTTTTTGCTAATATCTCCGCATCTGCTTTTCTTGATGAGTTAACTCTGGAAGTCAGTTTCTCCTTGTCTATGGTTTTATTGATGATTGACTTTATATTATGTCTCTTTTTTGATGCTTGGTCCAACCTGTTCATGATCTTTATCACAGCCTGTGTTTAACTGATCAGATTTTCTCACCTCTTCATCATCTGATTCTTATCCTTGATATGTGGTACAATTCTTAAGATTGCACTTTTTGTACAGTTGTTTTGCCTCCAGGAGAAAACTTCTCTCCTCTGTTCTGTCTCTGGAAGTCTTGATCTGCTTTGTGTTAGTGCAGAATTTCCTCCCCAGTGCCCACAATGTCTTTAAGTTCTCTCTTCAACCTGTGCCCTGTTTTCCTCATTCTTTAAAGTTCTGGGACCCTCCTATCTTGCAGCTTAAGCCCCCACCCCTTTTATTTTTTTGTTTCTTCCCCATTAGGTTTCCCCTCCGGGGAGCCAGGTAGGGTCAATCCATAAAGATGGGTCACTCCAGAGAAGTCCCTTTTGCATTTAGGTGATCCAGAAAGTGGATTGAGCACAGCACTTTCCAGATGCAGTTTCACCGTGATCTATCTCTCTGTCGCTCTCTTTTTCCTTCCTGGGGTCTTTTTGTTTTTTCATTTTTAAAATTTTTTCCTGGGGCTTTTTATATGCAGCACTCCTCAGCAGCTTGTGTTCCGCCCTGGGTCTCTGTGGACGTGGTCCCTGTTCCTGAATATGTGTGCGATTCTAACTTCCTGCTGTGGGCTCTATAGTCTGTGTCCCCTGTGGGAGGTGGGGGGACCCAGGACCCTGTCTGAGCAACTGCCAAGTTGCACAGGACCTAGTGAGGTAGAGGGAGTGGACTGGCTGGTGTGGGGTGAAAGTTTCCTACTTGATATTTTTCTCTTTCTTCTAGTCAGTGTTTGTGGAGTCCTCCTCCAGTCTTCTGCTGTCCTCTAAAGTTCTAAGCAAGTGGGATTTGTTCTTAAATTCTCTGTCTCTCTGGGGACGTGTTATTCAGGGGATGCCTTACATTGCCATGTTGATGACATCATTCTCATTTTCCTTGACCTCTAGTCCTTCAGGCCACTGTCTCAGGCTGCTTTTTAGGAGGTTCCCCAAAAGGGGCCCAGAAAAAAACATGGCTTAAAATTTTTTTTCCCCTCATTTAGTTGTTGGTTAGATTTATTGTTTGACCTCACTGCCAGAGCCAAGGCTGAATAACTTAGGTAATAAAAAGCATTTGTACTCAAGAACCAATTCTCCAGGGATTTTTTTCTCTCTTGCTCCATCCCCAGCATACTTTTTCATTCAAATCTCTGAAACTAAAGAAAGGCTGACCTTGGCAATGATGAATTTTGACAGTCTGAAAATCCACCTATCAGAGATTGCTAATGTTAGGTAAGTTAAGGTTCACGTTTCTTGCCACATAACTTAAATAGGAAACCTAGAAGGTAAAGTTTTCCCTTCTGCCTTCATTCAGTTTCCTAGCTTTTCCTTCCTAATCCATGTTCCTGTGAAGAAAAATGCATATCGCTTTGGCTGCCCAACAGTGGCTGTCTGCCGTGTCTTCTTGCAACATCAGTGTTTGAAATCTCTTCTTATATTATGGAAGCTTCTCTTTCTTTCTTTTCTTTTTTTTTTTTTTTTTTGAGCTATGGGGGATTGAACCCGGGGCCTCATACTGAGCTACACCTGTGTAGCTCCACAGAAGTTTCTCTTTCTTAAGGAAAAAATAATTCTTCACTTCTGACTTGAAGGAAGAAATTTTTAAGCAGGTTTTACTCTCGCTTGAAATGATTCTGGGAGAGCAGTGCTGTCTGCAATATTGATGTAAGTTGGGATTCATCTTAGAGGTGTTTGCAGCAGCTGCAAGAACACAGGTCTGCAATGGGTGGCGGCTGGTGGGCAGCTGCCTCTTGTTGGCCTCAGCTCTCATGGTGATTCTCATGCTATTCCAGATCTCTTTCTTTCCATCCACTTGTTTCCTAGCTATGGAAGACACACAGGAGATCCAGGCAGAGGCTTCATTTTTAACAAACCAGGACGACCTTCCTCAGCAGGGATAGCTGTGTGTTTTTTTGACAGGGTGGGAATGGAGAGGAGAGGGGCCACAGTGGCTCATCCCCCCCACCCCTTCTGCTGGGCCGGCTGGACCTGCCAAACCAGAACCAGCAGAAACCTGTGACTGGCAGCATTGTTTTCATCGGTAAACAATTTACAAGAAGGTTGTTGATAAGATCAGCAGATGACTCATTTAAATTGCACTGCATTCCCTTCCTCCTGCCTTTCGCTGTTAGTACACAAAGGAAAACCTGTGATAGCTGGAGCTGCTCAGGGGCGCTGTCCTGGGTAGCGTGGTAAGAAGTGCTTAGGTCAGCCTGATCCGATGGGGAAGTCCTTTTCGGTGTCTGGAGCTGGTGGTAGTTGCAGTTGCATGCCCACACCCGAGCTTGAGCTTGCTTTTTCACCAAGAAGAAAGTATCTATGAAAATAAAAGATAGGGGCTCCTGGTTTTGCCTGAATGTCTAGAGATAAAAGCCTATGTATGCTTAATCTCCCAATTTCAGTCTCCGTCATTCTCCATGAGAAATCTCAGCTGTCTCTTTGTTAAGACGCATATTTTGTCTGCTTGGGTGTAATCAGTATTCAGCCATGATTGCCAGCAGCAGAGGGCAAAGTGCAAACTGCTGTGACAAATGATAATCCATATCGAAATAGCAAACTGGCATTCAAAGGACAAGTCTCATCAGTTCTTGATAAAGTTCCTTTCAGTTAACCTTGCAAGGAATGGAGGGGTGGTTGTTCCTGATTTCACCCTACAGGAGCATTCTTTTATTTATGCTTTACCCCCTCCTCCCCCACGTTCCAAGGCCTGCTCTTATGAAGTTAGGCTGGGGAAGCTGTCGTGCTTGTCCTGCATGTGTCCTGCCCTTTCAGAGTTGATGTGAGGAGTAGATGAGACACTGTATAACACAACACCTTATAGCAGGTGCCCGTGTACCATCCTTTTCTTCTCTGCTGATTGGAAATGCTAGGAAGGCTGATTGCTTCTGTCAGTCTCCATATTTGTAAATTTTACACACTACTGCATCTGTCCTATGCTTAAAATATTTTTTAGCCTCCATCATACTTACTGTAAGAGAAGATTTTTATCATATTGAAATAAACTGTGGAATGGTAAATTCTTTCTTGAGCTTGACCAGTGCAATGGTATGAACCGAGATGCTTGCTTTGTGAAGTGAGCATTTTTCGGTTAATTAATCTTATTTACTCCAGATTCTTTGGGCTCGATGGTACATGGTTAATAAAAATAAATGTGGCTTTATGCATTAAAGTATCACTACCTTTCCCCCTTAAATTGTTTCCTTATCATTAAATGGCTTTTTCCTCCCTGTTCTTTTCACTACCTTCCTCCCCATCCCCAGGTGTTTTTTGACCTAATGAGAGAAATCAGAGCAAAGAAGATGTCAGAGAACAAAGACAAGAATGGCAAGAAAAGCAGCAAGAACAAGAAAAGTTTCAAAGAAAGATGTTGCTTGCTGTGAATACTGAGCCAGCAGATGTGGCGAAGTGGCCACTGAGGACACAGGACTGGGTTTGTAGAGAGAAGACTGCTCCACTCCTTGGCTGTGCCGGGCGCTCTCCCCAACCGCATCCACGCATCTGTCTTTAAATGGAAAAAAAGTTTCTGTGAATCAGTGGCTGGCAGAGGAAATGAGCCCTTATCCATGCAATGGAACAGCTGCTTTATCAGGAGGTTTTCAGAGTTCTGTTTTTCCTTCCACCTTCCTTCCCTCTCTTCCAAAAGCTTAGCCACATATGCAATGCTACGGGTAGGAAATAGTCAAGTGTTAATTACAAAAAGAAAGACTGGCATAGCATTTTATTTTCCCCTAGTTTTATAACCTCACCCTCTTTTGTTTTGAAATAAAACAGTCTTATTTTATTAGGTTTTAGAGAAGACTCTTCTCTCCCCCTTACTACTCAGAATATTAAGCTCTACTGACACTGAAAAATTCAGAGATTTTTAAAAGTTTCAGTACCCTGTAGACTGGAAGCACAGCTGAAAACATGAGTTTGAATGGGGCCAATAGGTCACCAAGCTCATAAATCCTTCTCATGAAAAGCGAAAGTTCTGTTATTTTCTTCATATTTAAATATTGGCCAATTATAGTCTGTGTTGGCTCTTTCTTTCTCCTGTAGCCTCTTGACTTTGTGTAGGACCTTATTTTCTGTAGACTAAGTGAAGACTCGAGTCATATACTTTATAAATGACACTCTTTTCTAATCCGGGTATAGTTCTCGTGTTTCCGTCCCATGGCCAAGTCCTCTCCTAACACTGCCGTCTTCTGCCGGTGCACCTGCTCCACTAGTTAAGAACACACTATCATCCAACAGACTTCTCTCTGCGGGCCGAGTTCAAGTGATCCTCTTCTCTTGTTTCTTGACGTGTAATGCAAATTCTTCTGGAGAATGTGATGAGTTAAAATTGTATTCTAAAATCATGAAGGCAGAGCCTATGCCAGACATTCTGCTACCTCTCATAGAATTGCTCAGTAATTCTAAGGTTAAATTGAAAAGAAGTGGGGAAAGCAAAACAGGCCATGGCCCCCTTGCCTCTGAGAATTGGCTGCTGTTTTTAATAGAGTTTTCTTCTGAGATAGCCATAGAGTTAGTTAGAAAAAAGATTTTTATTAAGGAGATATCGCTAATCCTTCTTGTTGTATCAGTGGTCTAAATTTAACAAGCAGAAAATTTTTCATCAGAGTAGTATGATAAAAGCCCAGTACACAGCATATTTTTCCCTCATTTTTCAGAATTGACATTTCACATATAGGTGCCAAAAGGGAACTGGGGTGGGGAGAGCAGGACCTTTTGAATTTGTGGTTAATGACAGAGATTGTAGATATTATGATCGGGTTGGAAAACAATCTTGTATCACTTCCCAAAGAATCATGGGCTGTTTTGAATAAAAAAAGCAAACAAACACTTTTCAGGATTTCAGCCTTTTTATTTGATCCTTTTATCACATACACAAATGCGGGTACTAAAGGAGTTGACAGTCACATACTGACTGCCATTCTTGTTGGAGCTGTACAATATCAGACAAGCCTTATTTCAATTATTCCTTTGACTTGGGCTTCAGGAAATAAGAGTATAAGTATAAAAAGTAATTTTAATTTTGTCTTTCCTTTGGGAGAGCTGGCTACTCTTCTTACTTAAAAATTTAAAAGCCAAAATAGATAGCCTCATGAGTTTTCTGAAGCAACCTTTTTTCTTTTCATCTTAGGTCACTACCTGTTTTATCTCAGTTCTGGTCAAAAGGAAGTAGATTTGTAATATGCACAAATGATTTAAAGATAGTATGATTTTTTTTTTTATGCTGCAGAAATTATTCTTGGTATATGCTAGTAATATATTTCCAAAATTATATTTAACTGGATAGCAGTCAGCAATGGCTCTTCTATCAAAATGATTTATATTTGTGAGATTCTTTTGCATAAAAAATAAGAAAGTTACATTGTTCATCAGTCTGAAACATAGCTACTTGCTAAGCGATTCGGCATTATATCCGTGGCTTAGCGTTATTTCTCTAAAGTGTCTGCTAGAGAGCCATTTGAGTCCCTGCTCTGTGTCAGACTCTTCTGGGTGCCTGGGACCGAGCATGGACAAGACATGCAAGATATCTACATGCCCGGAGCGTGGGCTTTACCAAGGAAGAAGATGGAGGTTTGCGAATACCTGGGAGTGGTAAGTGCTCTGAGAAAATAAAACTGAGTGGTGAGCTGGGCAGGGTCTCTGGGGGTGAAGCTAATGTAGATGGGTTGCTCAATAGCCTTCTCCAAGGGACAGTGTTTAAGCCCAGATAAGCAGAGACCGCTTGATTAGAAGGAGCCAGCCCTGGAGGAATAGGTGGGGATGGGGGGTGGGGGGAGTTTTCCAGGCCAGGAAACAGCTGGTCCAAAGGCTCTGAGGTGTTCAGGAGAAAACGAAAAAGCAAACAGAACCCTAGTATATGGCTGGGGCCTAATGAGGGAGGGGCAGAGTGTTAGCAAATGATGTAACATTCTGTATTCGTAATTCTCTGTTAGTATCGCATTTCATAAAGTTCAAGACCTCTGTTGATTACAGAGACATCACCGTAATTTACATACCACTAAGAAAACTGCCACTGCCAAAAAATTAAATTAATCCGTCCTGATTTCAGTGACATAAAAATGTAAAAAAATGTTTTAGGACTGCTGAATTATGCTATATGAATTTAAATAAACGGCAGCAACTAAAATACAAAAATCCACCTCTGTTGGTCTAGGATCTCATTATAATAAAGCATCATAGAAGCTTAATAGTGGATAATTCCAGTGGAGAAGTGCTATTATATACAGCTAGTGTTATGGTAGTAAATTTGATTTGGATATTTTTATTTTTTACTACTCATTAAAGTTATAAATGTACGTGGTTTAAAATTCCAATACTTTAAAAGTGTTCATTTTCCCATAGTCACATTTTAAACTTTTTATCTTGAAGTACTTTCAAACTTACAGAACAGTTACAAAAATAATACAAACCCTATACATAGAAATGGAACATACCCCTACTACACCCCTGGGTACCCAGATCCACCAATTTTAACATTTTGCAACATTTGTCCGATCTATCCATCTATATATCTGTTTATCAATCTATTTTCTGATTGTATCCATCATGCTCCTTGAACACTTAACACTTCCATGTACATTTCCTAAGGACGAGAATAGTCACGTAACCGTGCAAGTGCAGTTGTCCGCGTCAAGCAACTTAACATTGATAGAGAGCTTACAATCCAGGCTGTATTCCAATTTTTTTCATATTTCCTCGTCATGACCCATTTGGACCTTTTCTCCTCCCGTTAGAACAAAGTCCCGTTTAACCAATTCTGCAGTCAAGCCATTCATTAGGTGTATATCTAAAAGAGATCCTTATGCCTTTATTTCTTGATTTTTCAATCCAGACCTTACCAGTGATGACATGCCCAATTTTGCTTCCACTCTTACTGCCTCTTGTAAACTCTAACAACTCCTTATTTAAACTTCTGTCACGCTTCGGCAGCCTCTCTTGACTCCCCACTCTGAAAGCTGAAGCTGTTGGCACCCCTTCCCTCCTCTCTTTTCCCCTTCGCCCTCCCAGCTTGTCCACACTTCCTTGACATTCATGACCAAGGTGAATGTCAAGTTCATTCCAGCCTGTAACCATAATTAAGACTTTCATACTCTATCTATGGATCAATTCTAAAATGTGATTCCAGGCCACAAGGATTTGCGTACCATGCCTTATGTAAATGTGATCCACAGCTGACATGCTTTCCTTTCATCTTTGCATGTGACTCCTCCGTGGTCCCCACCTTTCCCGGTTGTCCCTAGTTTGATGGCCTTTTTATTATTCTTGACTCTGGTTTCTAGCTCTCTTTCTGTTGCTTGGAATGTGGTGCCACCCTTCTGAAAACATTCTGCTTACAGGTTACTGATTGCCGGATCTCACTGGGACTGATTACTTTCTAGGTCTCCTGCACAACTGCTGAGCCGAGACTTGTTTTGGGGATACCTGGGTTAATTCTGTTTCCTGAGCCCCACATCTCCCTCTCTCTCGGTTTTTACTCTCTTTTTCCTGAAGCACATTTTTAGGAAGGAGAGTACATTGGAGGGGAACTTTCAGAATCTTGCCACCTGTTGCAGTGTATGAAAGGGCTGTTACTTTTATCCTTTATTTAATTGCTGGTTTGGTTTAGAATAGAAATCTGGATTCAGAATCATCTTTTCATCTTTCCTCCGCTATCTTCTAACACTGTTGTTGCTGATAAAAGTAGTGCTGTTCTGATTCCCATTTTTCATAGAGGGTGTTTGACCCCCCCACCCCACCCCCTGTCCCCTCTCTCTCTCTGGAATCACTGAGGATCTTCTCCTTATCTGCAGTATTCTGAATTGGCATAGTGATGGAGCTAAATGAAGGTTTTTCATGATTCATTCTATTTGGCACTCAGTAGATTCTTTCAATGAAGCTTGCCTCTCTTCAGCTCTAGAAAATGTATTTCTGAAATTTCTTTGTTTAGTCCTCTTCTATTTTCTGTTCTTTCTTTCTAGAAATGTGTCTTATGAGCTTTGGATCTCTAAGATTCCTATCTGCCTCATCTATTTTCCTATTTTTTTCCATTTTTATTTTCTTTTAAACTTACCTATGATCCCTCCTGCTTTTTTTTTTTAATGCTGCTCATCAAATTTTTAAAAAAAGATTTATTATTTATTTCTCCCCACCCTAGTTGTCTGCTCTCTTTGACCGTTCGCTGTGTGTTCTGTGTCCGCTTATATTCTTGTCAGTGGCACTGGGAATCTGTGTCTCTTTTTGTTGTGTCATCTTGTTGCATCAGCTCTCCATGTGTGTGGCGCCACTCCTGGGCAGATTGTACTTTGTTTGCACAGGGTGGGTCTCCTTACCAGGCACACTCCTTGCACGTGGGGCTCTGCTGCACAGCACAGCACTCCTTGCGTGCCACGGCACTTCTTGCGTACATCAGCACTGCGTGTGGGCCAGCTTACCACATGGGTCAGGAGGCTCTGGGTTTGAACCCTTGACCTCCCATGTGGTAGGCAGATGCCCTATCAATTGAGCCAAATCCTCTTCCCCTGCTTTTTTTATCCTCCCTTCCTTCCTCCTCCTTGTCTTTTCCTCCTTCCTCTTTCTCTTTCTCTTGCCTACTATTTGCCAAGCACTGTTGCAGGTTCTGCAGGTACATAGTGAACAAAACGGACACACCTCCTTGCCCTCCTGTAACTTACTAGCGGTACCAACTTTATCTTCTAATTCATTGTGTGTGTGTGTCTGAGAGAGGGAGAATATAAAAGCTTTGCCTCTAATTGTTCCTTTTCCACTGTTCTTAGCTTTATAGTTTCAATGTCTTCCTGACTTTCTGAGGATGTTAGATCTTCAACAAGTTCCGTTCCTAGAATCACCTGTTAATTTTTTTTTTTTTTAAAGATTTATTTTTATTTATTTAATTCCCCTCCCCTCCCCCGGTTGTCTGTTTTCTGTGTCTTTTTGCTGCGTCTTGTTTCTTTGTCCGCTTCTGTTGTCGTCAGCTGCACGGGAAGTGTGGGCGGCGCCATTCCTCGGCAGGCTGCTCCCTCCTTCGCGCTGGGCGGCTCTCCTTATGGGTGCACTCCTTGCGCGTGGGGCTCCCCTACGCGGGGGACACCCCTGTGTAGCAGGGCACTCCTTGCGCGCATCAGCACTGCGCATGGGCCAGCTCCACACGGGTCAAGGAGGCCCGGGGCTTGAACCGCGGACCTCCCATGTGGTAGACGGAAGCCCTAACCCCTGGGCCAAAGTCCGTTTCCCTCACCTTTTAATTTTTATTCTGTTTTCCTCTCTACCCTGTTCTTTGTTCTCTTCTAAGCTACATGTTTTCCTCATATGTCTAGTGCTTCCTGGTTGTTCAGCGGTATAATTATAAGGGAAGAGGAAGATGGGCCGGGAGCGCTGTGTACAGGAGCAGTGCGGGATGGAAGGCTGGGCTCTGGGTGAAGGGTGGGGGGATGGGGCGTGGCGCCAGGCCTCGCGCTGACGGAGGGCAGGGCTGCTCTGGGGCCTCTCTCCTGACCCTCAGCTTCTTTAGAGAGAAGAGTGCTGGCGGCAGGCCCCACGCAGCCTGCAGGGGTAGAGTGGAGCTCCTGGGCGCACCGCTAATTGGTCTCAGTGTCTTCGGTCAGCTCCCACAGGCCTGCTGTTCAGCCTGTCCATTCGTGGGCCTTGCTGGGGAAACCATCCTCTTCTCCCTGCAACCCCTTTTCATGTACCAGCTCTGTTCTGGGTTTGTTAAATTTACTTATCAGTTAGGGGCCCCCTCCCATTCTCTTGGCCCTTTGGGGTTTTCTTTACTCTTACTTGAATGGAGGCTCCAGGGAGTAGGAAAGACTAATGTTTGAACTCAGTTTCCCGTTTTGATCTGGTAAATGTGGATTTGTTTTCTTAAATACCAGTGTTTCCTTTTTATTTCATTGAGTGGTTTTGTTTTGTTTTATTTTTTGCCGATCACTGTTGAATAAAGGTTAGAGTGAAACTATTGATTTGACCTTAGGAAGGGTTCCCTTTGAACTTGGGGGCCTGCTGCATTCCCTGTTCTGCAGGAGCGGAAATCCTCATCTGTCCTCTCCACCCTCCTTTAAGAGAGGAAACTGAGATAAAGCCTGGTTTGATTCTATTTAGACCTTTTACCTTTACCTCTTGGGTGATGGGTTTATTACCTGTTGTGTAACATAGTAATTCCTTCTTTGGCCTATCTTTTTTTTGAAATATGGTTAGGTTTGGATGTTTCCTTGTTTTAGTATAGTCCAAGAATCTGAATTAACCTAATTCTGCTATTGGTGATTTTTTAGATAGTTTGTTACTGGGCTCTGGAATATTTTTTTGTTACTGGGCTCTGGAATATTCTGCTTGCTAGTTGTAGCCAGTGTCTTACCTGCTCCTTTGCAACACTCCTTTTGTAATGTGTATGGCTAATATAGACCACCTGACTTACTCTTTTTATGAAGTGTTACATAAGTTCCACTGTATGCATGACTTTTGGAAAGGATGTAGTAAAATTTAAATGTGTTGATGGCTGATCTCTGTTGGAGTAGATGCAAATGAAGCCCCCTCCCAAGTCTTTGCCTCCTTTGAATGCAAGTGCATGTTCTAACTTAGCAGAGCACGCTCTTCATTTCTGCTCATTCAGCAGAGTGCCACCAAGCTAGGTATCTTCAGTTATTCTGGCAGCAGTGTCAGAAGCATTGCCAGAGTGATTCATGGCCACACACGGAATTTGTGAAGTCAGAACAGGGTCTGTGATGGCATCTGAGAAGCTCAGGAACCTGGCAGAGCTGAGGATCCAAACCCCATCTGTCTGGTGAAGGCGCTGCAAACCCTGCCCAGCCCTCAGAGCGTGGGTGGCCCCTCATGCCTGGGGGGAGGAAGGGTGGGAAGGGAAGGTCTTTTCTCTGCAAGATGTCACTTCTCAGGTAGGATCGAAGAAGGACCAGGTGCTAAGTTCCAAACTCTTTAGGAAATTAGCTTCTCTCAACTTCATCTTTAAAAACAAATGTAATTATTCCTAGAAGTTAAGCCAACACCTCTTTTCAAGGTGAGTAGAGTACTGCCAGGAATCAAAGGGATGAGCTAGTTAAATTTTTTTTTTTTTGAGGTACCAGGGACTGGGTATCGAACCCAGGATTGTGTATGTGGGAAGCCAGTGCTCAACCACTGAGCCACATTGGCCCCCCCTACTTGGTTTTTCCATTTGTTTTGCTTGTTGTTGTTTTAAGGAGGCACCAGGAACTGAACCTGAGATCTTTCATGTGGGAAGCAGGCACTCAACTGCTTGAGCCACATCCACTTTCTAGTTAATTTAACGGCTCAGTCCCAAAATAATTGTGTATTGTCAGAAGTAACAAGTGGAAAAGCTTCCCCCACATCTGATTTGCCCAGTGAAGATAAATGCGTATTACTTTAAGTCTATATGTTTACGTAGCCTGTGATCTACACTAATTAATCACAACTTGGTCGTAGTGAGACCACTAAGACAAGATGCTGCCTTGGCCTGTAAAACTTCTTCGTTTCAGCACAACTGAGAAGGTAGTGCCAGCTCAGTGTTCCTCAGGGTGTTGGGACAGAGTGGTGCAGTGTCGGGCAGTGCCCAGCGAGGGTGGGACGTGCTGTGGGCAGCACAGTGCGGCTTCCATACGGGCTCTGCCATCCCGTGGTCACGATGCCTGCCTGACTTTAAGCCAGCGTTTGCCCAGATGAGACTGGCCATCTCTTCCCCTCATGCTGTGCACATAATTTTCCTTACCAGGGATAAATTGCTTTTTTTGTTTTGTGTTGTTTTTAGGAGGTACTGGGGATTGAACCCAGGACCTTGTACATGGGGAACAGGTGCTCATCCACTGAGCTACATCTGCTCCCCAATGAGACTTGGCTTTTTCATTTGTTTGTTTTTAGGAGCAGGGATTGAACCCAGGACCTCATTCATGTGAAGCAGGCACTCAACCACTTGAAATACATCCACTCCCCAGGGATAAATTGCTTTTGATATGCTTCTGGGTGTTTTTCTGCAGAGATGCTTGGATTATATTGGTATAGAAAATGTTGCTCCCTTTTTTCTTTTGGTTGTTAATGGTTAAACTGTATAATTTACTTTGTGCAGGAAGAAGGGAGCTTAGTATTCCAGAAACACCAATCTGTAGCCCAGCACAATCTACTTCTGTTTCTGCCAAGCCGTTTTGGGCCCAGTCGCTGGTGACTTCCTACTTGCAAAACCAGAGGGCCATTTTTCATCTCCATGACTCTGCTTTCTCCAGGTTCTCCTTTGATTTCTCTGGTCTCATCCCTTCTCTGGTGTCTCAGTTTGCCAGGGCCGCTATGACAAATACTACCCAATGCATTGGTTTAAAGAACAGGAATTTACTTCTCATGGTTTGGGAGGCTAGAGCCCCAAATCGAGGCCTTGACAGGCCACGCTTTCTCCCCGAGTCTGCAGCATTCTGGCGCTGTCTGCCACCCTCCTTGGCTTCCTTGGCTGGCATCTGCCACCATCACATGGAGGTCTGGCCCTTTGGCTTCCTCTCATGGCTCTCTCAGACTGCGTCTGAATTTCCTCTGCCTTATAAGGACTCACACATGGATTAAGGCCCACTCCTGATTCAACTTGGCCTCATCTTTAAAGAGTCAGTCCACAGATGAGTCCACACTTTAACTAATAACATCTTCCAAGGTCCTAGTTACCAACGGGTTCACACCACAGCACCACACGTAGAGACTGGAATGCATCTGGTGTGTATGGGGTGTGGTTCAATCCCCCACAACTGGCTTCGCCTTGCCCACTCATTTTTCAAAATTCAGGTTTATCGAGGTTTAATATACAAATAATAGAATCCCCCCGTTTGGGTACATGGGTCTTGACAGATGCATCCAGTCGTGTACTACCACCGCAGGCGAGACACAGGATAGTTCTACCAGGTCGCTTTCTGCTCCAGGTGTCTCTCGCAGGCCCAGATCTGACCCTCTTCTCGCCCTTCACTGCCTGGCGCTGCAGGACGCGCCCAGGCCTGGCACACTGGCCTGCCCGTGGCCGTCCCCCCACCTTCTCCCGGCCGTTCCTCGCTCTCCGGGGTCTCCTGATCACAAGTGCATCCTGGACATGCCCAGGTCTTGCCAGTACCACTCACTTCTTCATGGTTTTTCTTGACATTCATTATTGTCCCTCTCACACAATTAATGATTAATTGCTTCATTCTTTCCGTTCCCTTAATCATGGAAACTGTCAGGAGCTGTGCGATCCCAAAGACTACACTGTTCAACTTCTCATCTCTAGAACTGATGAAGTTTCCAGCTCATTGTAGGATAAAAATTTTTTATTAGAGGAGTTGTAGGCTTACAGAAAAACTGTGCAGAAAATGGAGTTCCTGTGTACGTCCCCCACGTGCACTCACACAGTTTTCCCTCTTCTTAAAATGTCGCGTGCTGGTGGTGTCTTTGTTACAATAGATAAAGCAATATTATAACTATCGTCCATGGTTTACACTAGCATTCACTCTTTGTGTTATGCAGTTCTATGGGTGCTTTTAAAAATTTTTATTCTGGTAATATATATAAATCTATCGTTTTGCCTTTTAACAACATTCAAATAGCTAAGTCACTGGTATTAATTACATTCACTGTGTAGTGCTACCATCACCACGGTCCAGTACCAAGCTTTCACCCCGAAGAGAAACTCTGTACCTGTCAAGCATTAACTCTCCATTCCCTCCCCTCTCCCCAGCCCCTGGTAACCTGTATTCTGGTTTCTAACCATGAATTTGCATATTCTAATTATTCTACTAAGTGGAAACATACTTTGTTTGTCCTTTTGTGCCTGGTTTATTTCACTCAACACGATGTCTTCAAGGCTCATCCAGGTTGTGGCATGTATCCGAACTTCGTTCCTTTGGCAACTTGATAATATTCCATTGTGTTTTCTCTGTCCATTCTTCTGATGATGGACACATGGGTTGCTTCCACCTTTTGGCGACAGTGAATATGCCACGATGAATGTTGGTGTGTGAATACTGTTCAGGTGCCTGCTTTTGATTCTTTTGGGTATATACATAGAAGTGGGATCTCCAGGTCATGTGGTAATTCTTTAACTTTCTAAGAACTTGCTAAAATGCTTTCCACAGCAGCTACACCATTTTACGTTTCTACCAACAGTGTACAAGGGTTCTTCTCTATCTGCTTCCTCACCAATGCTTGCCGTTTAACTTTGTTTTTAATATAAGCCATTCTAGTAGGAATGAAATAGTATCTTGTTTTGCATTTCCCTAATAGCTAATGATGTTGAGCATCTTTTCCTTTGTTTACTGGCCCTTCATATATCTTCTTTGGAGAAATGTCTATTCAAGTCCTTTACCCCCTTTTTAATTTGCCTTTTTATTGTTGAGTTGCAGCAGTTCTTTATTTATTCTGGATATTAAAACCTTTATCAGATATATAGTCTCCATATATTTTCTCCCATTCTATAGGTTGTCATTTCACTTTCTTGACAATTTCCTTTGATGCAGTAAAGTTTTTAATTTTGACGAAGTCCCATTTATCCATTTTTTATCTTGTCACTTGTGCTTTTGGTGTAAAGTCTAAGAAATCATTACCTAACACAAGGTCCTGAAGATGTTTCCCTATGTTTTCTTCTAAGAGTTTTAGTTCTATATTTATGTCTTTGGTCCATTTTGAGTTAATCATTGCAGGATCCTAATCAGTATTTGCTAAATGGAATTAAGAAGCCTAAATGTAAAGCCAAATAGGCTTGATGAGGCATGCCATCAGAGTTTCTTTATAAAGTGGCTCGCATCTTTTAAAGACTGGTACCAAGAAGCAAAGTGAAATAAGGGCAAGAGCAGTTATCTTGGAAAGTCTGGCAAGGATACGTTTCTCTAAATCCAGACTTCAGTTTTCTCAGTCCGCACCTGTGAGCTTTCTGCCTAGCTGAGTGCCACCCCTGGCTTCTGTGCTAGTGGGCTAGCCTTCCTCTTTTCTGCCCTGTTCTTTTTGCTTGCTCTGCTTTCTCCCCAGTAGCCTCCAAAATGTAGAAGTTCTCAATTGTGATTTTTAACCCACCTCTACCTCTCCTCTCCATTCTTGTGCCTTCTGCTTTCCTGTTTTTTTCCCCCTCTGACCTCACACACTTCGGGAATAACCAGTCCACAGTGGTCTCATGGTCTCCCCACTCCTCTCCCTGCCTGGGCAGCTGGCTCAAAGCCACCGGCACCGTGGCCCTCCCATTGCCCACGGAAGTAAGGACAAGTGGTTTAACCAGCATTCAGAGCTGTTGATGGAGCCACCTGAGTTGAAATCACCCTACTTCAGTGCTAGGAAAATGCAGCTGTAAGAACCCCCCTTCCCCCGGTAAAATTATGGAGCTGCTTGTCAAAGCCGGCATACCCCCAGCCATGTCGACGCCCACGCCGCGCCTCGCGCTGCACCCTTAATTCAGACCCCCACGCTTCCCGAGAAGCCCCCGTCCTTGCCCTCGGGCTTGGTCTGGCCTGGCAACCAGACACCCTTGTGGTGGAATTTTGGCTCTGCCCGCCGTTAGCTTCGGGACCTGGGCACCTCTGTAATTGGCGATGGCCAGGGGCCACCCATCCGTCCAGGACCCCACCCTTCCAAGCTGCTCCTCTCGCCCCGGCCCCCGCCCGCCGAGCGCCTGTCCAGGCCCACACAGGTCTGCCCAGTCTCCCCCTTTGCACCTCCCCTCACCCCACGCCCCCTTTGTGCCCCTCTTTCCTTCTGACCATCTGTGGGCCAGGCTGGGCCACTCCTGGCCCCCACATGGCACCTTACCCAGCATCTTCTGGAGAAGCCTGCGACACGTCTGGAAAGGTGGCGCCGGTGCCACTGGCCCTTTCCCAGGAAATGGGCTGAATGGAGACAGAGCTGTAGGCACCACAGCCTGGCTCTTCTATAAAATGTTTTCTAACCATCTTTCCATTTTTATGGGACGAAGGAAATTTATATTTCAAAGCCACCACTCAACTGTGACTGGAAAGCAGTTTTAAAAGTTGAAAATTCTTTCTAAGGCCACTCTTGAAATGCGTGTGTACCATACGTGTCTTACCCTAAGAATAAACTGGCAGGGTGCCTAGCGCCTAAGAGGGGAAAGATGGTTGAGCGTCCCCATCTGTGCAAATCTGCAAAGAATAGGAGTTATTCCTGGGCAGGGCAGGCGTGGTATTACCTTTTATATGGATCCTCTCCACTCGGTAGGTTCCTAGTCCAGGGAGGGGCAGGGGCTGGCTTTGCTGCTCTCCGGGGCCATCGAGGGGCCAGAGCCCTTGCCCTGATGGTACAGGGGCGCTGGGCCCGGGGTTTCTGCGAGGACTGAGTGGGTGGTGGAGAAGCCCGGGGCAGGTCAGCTACCGAAAGAGAGCCTCGTGGTGAAGAGTGTGTGCCTCCGTTCTTCCGAGGCCCTGGTCTCTAAGCACACAGCGCAGCAAACACCTTTCACCGTTGCCACATGAGCTAGTTACGAATCTTATTTCCTCCTTGAATCATGGAGCAAGGAATTCTGGGAGACCTGTTTAACAAAAGGAACTCGACTTTTTTCTACTCTGTTCATCAGAACAAGCACATCCACTTTCCTGCAAAGGAAACAGACACAAACGAATCAGAAAATGAGTATAAGACTGCTTTGATCAACTTTGAATTTACATGGTAACAAACTGCCGGTGGGAAGATGGCAGCTGGGCTAAGTTATTTTTAGAAAGGGTGTATACAGGTCCTCTGGATGGGTTTTGTAGAACTAGAATCCTGTTTTAAGTAGATTTGCTGTCTGTATCTGTTATTTGGAATGTTCAACAGGGTTTTTAAAAGTACTTTCATAGACTTAAAAACATTTATAAAATCGATTGTATGAGCCTGCCACATTAAATGGGTATATTACCAATAATAGAGAAGTTTAGTACTTACTACACAGTTCCGCGGCCCCATAATCTATTACAATTGCCAGAATCTTTTTTTTTTTTAGTAGGTTCCAGGAATTGAGCCCAGGACTTAGTACACGGGGAGCTGGTGCTCAACCACTGAGCGACATCCGAGCACCCCGCCAGAATCCTTTTTTAAGTGTTCTTTGTAGACAGTAAAGTCTTTGAATGACTGCATCTTTTCCCACGGAAAACTCTTCCGTGTTCCGTTGCTTCATGGACCAGCAAGTCCAGAGAGGACCACTAGGGGCCAGCCTTGTGCCTCGGCCAGCTGCCTTCCCGGAAGGGCTCTCACCTGTGCAGGGTGCGTGGGCGCCGGCCAGCCAGCCAGGCCCGCTGTGGACTCGCCTTCCCTGGAAGGAGGACCAGGAGATCAGCAGGCTCCAGGGAAGGCAGAGGACCCGCAGTCATTCAACAAATATTTCCAGTTTTACCTGCGCCAGGAGCTGAAGGGGGTGACAGTAGGGATTCAAAACTCAATGACCACACGCCTTGCCTGTCGGCAGCCTCCTAATTCGGGGAGCGGTGGCGGTGGCGGTGGCTGGTGCTGGTGCTTATTTTGGGGGCAGAGGTACTCCACCTCGGCCAACGACCGGCGCCGCCCCAAGCTTCGGGCCGAGCCCCTGGCACGCAACTGAAGAGCGCACAGCCCTGCCCGCAGCCTCCCACACGGCTGCAGGAGGCTGACGTGTGGGCGGTGAAGGCATGGAATGGAAGCTAACGTGGTGTTCTGTGTTAAGGCGAAAGGCCAGAGGGATAAATGGCCGGTCTGGGAAGACAAGGAAGGCTTTTTGGAGGAGGTGGCAATGAGATGAGCCTTGGACGATGAGAGAGGAGCGCGCCAGGCAAAGAAGGAAGGGCGTGTGTCAGGGGCAACGGGAAAACAGCGGAATTAGAGACGCCACTCAGCAGTGTACAGGGAGCTGCCCAAACAGTTGCATGTTTCTGGCAGGAAAATGGGGAGGCCAGTGAAGAGGAGGCAGGTGGAGACGCCAGATCGTGGGAGGCTGAGGGCAGGGGCTGGGTTCCGTTACCTGTCGGGGGCCTGGGTGGCTGTCCTGGGGCAGCGGGCGCCCCTGAGCCTTCAGCCAGCCCCCCCTCCGCCTCCTGCTGCCTGCCTGCCAAGCTGGGGTGAGGGTTTTCTCTTTTGGGGGCACCTTCTGGAGGAATGTGGGTCTTGAGAGGAGTGTCAAGTCCTGGCTCTGTAACAAGCTCTGTGCCCTGTGGAGTCGCCGAATCTCTCTGTACCTCATTTTTTCATCTTTAAAATGGAGAAAATGACATTTTTCTCCTGAGGGCCTTTGGGAAGATTTAATCAATATGTGAGTGTGAAAAATATATGTTCAGTGTTTAGCATATAGTAGATGATAAGTAAAATTGTATATGATGATACTCATCTCTATCAATTCAAGGTTTTTTTTTACTAATAGTTTTTTTTTTTTGGTTAGAGAAGTTGTAGGTTTACAGAAATAGAATGCATAGAATAAATAAAATACAGAGTTCCCATACCACCCTATTATTAGCACCTTGCATTAGTGTGGTACATTTGAAACAATTCATGAAAGAACATTTTTATAGTTGAACTATTAACTATAGTCCATCATCTACAATAGGGTACATTGTGTGGTACAGTCCTTGTCTTGTAATTTTTATTCTAATAACATGTATTTGGCCTAAAATTTCCCCTTTAAACCATATTCACATATAATTCACTGCTGTTAATCTATTAGTAATATTTTAGAAGGCATATAAGACTGGAGAAAATCAGGTCAGTCTTACCCTTGACTAACTGAGACATTTGATGATGAGGGTTTGACTCAGAACAGTGACCACGGAGAGGCAGAGAAGGGCTTGGAGTTGAGAAATTGTTGTTGGGATTGAGGAATTTTTGAGAGGTAAAAATTAGACAGACTTTGTGATGGGCAGAGTGAAGGTGGAGGAAGCCAAGGCGCCTTGGTGTCCCCCGCGGGTGAAGGGAAGGCAGATGGCACGTTGGAGAAGGTGCAGGCTTCAGGGGAAGATGGGGAGGCAGGCTGCTGTGGAGACCCTGAATCCTGCCCGGGGCCCCCCAGACGCCCGGGGCTCCGGGGCACAGTGGTTGCGTCTCCCCTGGGGACCGCGCGCCGGGCCCTCCGCTGCCAGCACCTCTTCTCTTGTGACTGAGCGCATCTCCATGTTGACTGTGTTGGGACCCGCTCCCTGTGCTTCTCACCTCCAGACTCTAACGCTGGACTTGGGTGGCTGCTTAAAAAGCACCCATGTGCCACCTCCCAGCCTCTGTGGGTCGTGGGCGGAAGCCAGCTCAGCTTGGCCCTCGGCACTCGCTGTGTTCTTATCTGGTGGCTCCGCTGGGGACGCTGCCTCGGGCTGTTGGTGGGAGCCCTTTCCTTGAGCTGTGGGACCGAGAGCCACGGGCTTTGTGGGCCGTTGACCAGAGGCTGCCTGCAGCTGCCAGAGGCGCCCTCGGGTTCCGAGAGCGCGGGCAAGTCGGGGTGAGGTCCCCTCCCCTTTGCCAAGTCCCCAGTCCTGTTCACGTGCAAGGAAAGGAGCTGGCAGGAAGGTGGCCCCCAGAGGGTCCCCAAGGCCAGGCCGTACTCTGTGGGCTTGATGGCAAAGCCACTCTTCCCTGCAGGTGGCGGCCGCCCGCGGACTGCCTCTGGGCTTGGCTCCAGAGGGCCAGGGAGCCCCGGGCTGCGCTCCTGTCCTGGGAGTGGAGGCCCAGCGGGGCGCAGGGGTTCCCTCCAGGGACGTTGTGGGAAGACGCGGGGCCAGGACTGCGACACTCTAGGGGCTTGCTTGTTCAGTTACACAGGCACTTTGGATAATCTGTTTAATGAGTAAAGTGGATAATTTTGGACATTCTCTAAGCCTTTCTCATCTTCCATCATCCCCAATTTCCAAATAGCACTCTTATTGACTTTTTTATATCGTTTTTTTTTTGGTGGGGGGGGAGGCAGTCCTAATTTTGAAAAATTGTAACATATATACAACCTAAAATTTCCTTTTTTAAACGGATGTGGCTCAAGACATTGGGCTCCCATCTACCATATAGGAGGCCCAGGGCTCGATTCCCGGGGCCTCCTGGTGAAGGCGTGCTGGCCCACGCAGAGAGCTGCCCTCCCACACAGGAGTGCTGCCCCGTGCAGGAGTGCCGCCCGCCAGGAGTGCTGGCCCATGTGGAGAGCTGACACAGCAAGATGATGCAACAGAAAGAGACGCAGAGAAGAGATAACAAGAGATGCAACAGACCAGGGAGCTGAGGTGGCGTAAGAGAATAAGCACCTCTCTCCCACTCTGGAAGTTTCCAGAATCGGTTCCTGGAGCTGCCTAAAGAGAAGACAAGCAGACACAGAAGAACATGCAGCGAATGGACACAGAAAGCAGACAATGGGTGGGGGGCGGGGCAGGAAATAAACCAGTAAGTCTTTAAAAAAAATACTACCTGCTAGATTGCATCTTTTAGAGCTTCAGAGTGCTACTTAGTGCACTTTAACTATTTGTAAGTGTTTTCTGTGCTTATTTGAACAAGAAACATTTTATTTTTCTCATAAACATTTGCTTTAACAAAACACATAACATCCTATAGCTCTGGACAGTGGTTTGGCAAATACTGTTTGTGGACACAGAATTACTTTCTTTTGAACATTTGCCTTAAAAGAAACCAGAGTCTGCTGCTTAAATTCAATGATCTGATTCCTTTAACATTATCTTGCTTTTAAAAATATGTTCATACACTACATTAATAAACACCTTATATTTTCACAGCTAGGTTGGAACCTTAGCTTTCCCTTCAGTTCATGATTAAAACCGAGCCAGAGATCCTTAAATTGGAAGCTATTTCAAGGTCATCTAACCCTTCCCCTTATCTTACCACAGACAGACACCCTACACCTGGCCCTGCTGTCTCCCCAGACTCCAGCACCTAGTGAGCCTGTGGCATAGGGTTTTCTCAGCCTTGGTTATCTTGTATACTTGAGATGGTCACATATTTAAGTGCTTTGCCATGATTTATTTTTTAAAAGATACCTAAAAAATGAATTTGATCAGAAGAGGAGAATTTAGGTTAAAAGCATCAGAAAACAAGAGTCTGGAAATGACTTACCTTTCATAGCCAGAGTACAAGTGCAAAGACCTGTGAAGAAGGATGGTTCAATGATGGGCCCTTGAGACTGATGACTATGCTGATGAGCCTGTCTGCTTGAAATTTCAACTAGGCCCAGAGCTGCAGGGTGCCTAAGAGTTACCTCCTGAGAGCCTCCATGTTGCTCGAATGTGGCCACTTTCTAAGCCAAACTCAGCACCTTTCCCCCCAGAGTGGGACATGACTCCCAGAAATGAGCCTCCCTGGTGCCAAGGGATTAATACCAAGCACCATCTGGTGATGCAACTAGAAAAGACCTTGAATAAAAGGGGATATTGGTGAAGACAAATGAGTTTATATGGCTAAGAGACCTCAAAATGAGTTGGGAGTTCATCAGAGGGGTTGCGCTTATGCACATCTCAGCAGGAGAGACAGCCAAAACAGATACAACCCCAGGAAGGGATGCTCCTGAGGGCTATGGAGACACCCAGGTCCTACAGTCATGACAGATGGTTCTGGGGTTCAGTGCTTTGCCAGTAGGCCTTACTTTAGAATTTGTGCTCCTGAGTGTGATGGAGTTGGACTCAGATATGATCTATCTACACATGCCTTTTCTGTCACTTTTACTGAACTGTGGTTGGCGCTAGGATTGGTATATGCTCAGGAAACTTGACTCTCTGGATTGTCTGTGTGCCAGCTGGGCTCTGGGCCTCAGTGAAGTTGCAACACCTACTCTCCAATTTGTTAGGTTTACCCAGGTCAGCTGGCGGGGAGGTGAGGATGATCAACTGCTGTGCCAGGGAGCCAAGAGAGTCTACAGCTGTGGGTGGGAGAGTTCCATCCATCAGCCATGTGGGATCCAGGCCCCCTCTTGATTTGGAGGTGGAGTGAACATCACCGTCCCAGGGTCCTAAGGATGGAGGAATAAAATATGGATTGGAGTAGACTTCCTGGTATTTTGTTGTGGAATTATTGTGACTCTAGCAATGGAAGAGATTGTGTCATTGATGTGGAGACAGTGGCCAAGGGAGATGCTGGAGGCAGGGAGAGGGAAGAAGAGGCATGATATTGGGGCATTTTGGGGTATTGCAGTTGTCCTGAATGATATTGCAGGGACAGCTGCAGGACATTGTATATCTTGCCATAACCCACTGAATGGACCGGGAGAGAGTGTAAACTACAACATAAACTATAGTCTATGCTGTATGGCAGTGCTCCAAGATGTGCTCATCAAGTGCAATGAATATCACACTAATGAAGGAAGTTGTCGATGTGGGAGGAGTGGGGAGAGGGGGCAGTAGGGTATATAGGAACCTCATATTTTTTTAATGTAACATTTTGTGTGATCTATGCAGCTTCAGAAAAAAAAAAATTAAAAAATGGAAGAAAATTACAGCAATAGCGTATGTTTGAAATCTGTTTTATCTTTCAGAAAAGTTTGTTCTGGATTGCCCCGTGGGGCCCTCCGGCAGCTCTGGGCAGCAGGCAGGCCCGTGGGCACGGGCACCCAGCACAGGCCAGGCAGCCCCTTTCCAGGTGGGCTCAGGTTCCCAGAAATGCTCCCGCTGGGAGGGGGCTGAAGCCTCTGAAGAGGCTCCTGGCTCTTCCTTCCTGTCTGCGCAGATAACGTGAGAGAGGACAGAAAGCCCCCAGCGTGCCACTTCCAGGGGCTGGTCATAACCCAGGGCCCCTCTCCCATTTATACTTAGGTGCAAAGCATAACATTTTGGTAAATCCTGGGCAGCGCCAGGGCCCAAACGGCCCTTTTTGGTGAACAGCTCCACCTAGCGGCGTCGAGAAAGCCGCTTTCATCCAGCAAGCTGCGTGGCCCGTCTCCCCTTTCCAGTGAAGGGCAACATCTGATAACTCACCGCGTGATGATCATGTGAGGCAGCCCTTGTCTGAATCACTCCCTTGAAAAAGGTCCAAACACCGCTGTTTAGTTTAATGACCTGCATTATTACAGGCTTTGAATTTTGCGCGTGTGCCAAGAAGAAGGGTGAACAATGCACACTCCTAAGTGATATTTTCCTTCAGAGAGAGGAGCAGACAACACAAGCCGCACTGTTGGTAAGGGCCGGCGGTTTCAGCCACATTTTTATAGCATTCATCAATTTGTATCGCAATTTACAGGAACTCCGTTCCCACACTGAGTTTTGTGGATTGAGAAAAGATTTGGAAAGTCAAGGGCAGCCTTGGCCCTTTCCCGGGCAAACTCTCCCTTCGCCCTGAGCAAACCAGCCCTCGGGAGCCTGGCGGAAAGGAGCCAGCGCCCCCCAGGGGCACCCAGACCTTGGTTCAAGAACTCCCGCCCCTGCCGCGGGCCACACAGGCTGCAGCCGCGCCGGCCTTTACGTCAAGGCCTCCCCTTCTTAGTCCCCACAAGCCGGGTGGAGGGGGCCGAGGCGGCAGTCCCCACGCTGCGCTGCTCAGGCCCGCGGCCTCGGGAGGCGGTGTGGGGAGGTGAGGGAGCCATCCGGAATCGCCCCCAACGTTGGGGTCACCCGCGTCCCGAGCCCCGACAGGCCGTGTCAGAGCGAGTGGCAGGGGGTGGGCTCCGGGAAACCTGCCGGCCTTCTCGCCCCGGCAGCCGGCCTTGCCTTCCGTGGCTCGGGCCTTGGCTGGCAGAGGAAACCCGCTCGCGCATAATTAAATTGTGACCATATGCTGTCTTAAATTTCAAAGCAGACTTTTAATAGTTTCTTGTTACCTAGCTAAAAGTAGCTGCGTGCTTCTTGCCGGAATACTTTCACACCTCTCTCCCTTGCCCCCGGGCCGCTCCTTCTGCGCTCCCTACCCGGCTGCTCCTCTCCGGGTTGGCGCATCCAAAAGGCACGCCTTGGTCCAGCCCGGTCACCCGGTGGGAGGGCCCGTGTCACGCTGCCCGCCCCAGCACCCCCAGCGCCCCCTCCGCCCTCTCCCCCTCCTCCATCACTTCTCCTTCCACCACCTCTTTCCCCACCTGTGGGCAACGGTTCCCTGGACTGTCTCCAAAGCACTTCCTTTCATCCCCTGATTGGGGTTTTATTTTTAAGAAGAAAGCCAAGCACATTTTTAACAGCCGCAGCCAGATGGAGCGAGCTCTTCTGAGGCAACGTCAAGGTAATAAAACCGCGCAAGCCGGTGCGGCTGAGCTAATGAGAGCGCCCAGGGCTCCGGGCCAGTGCTCACTCACCTTGGATAAAACATTTGTTGTGGAGGAGGCAAATAACCCAGGGCAGTGTTTTCCTAACTTCTTCTGTCCTTAAACAACTGACCACAGTCTTTCCTCACCCTCAAATCTTCTCCATCTCTATCTCGAATGTTCTCCTGCCCAAGGACTTCCTCCTGGGGTGCCCTGCAGTGGTCACCTACTTCCCCCCCCCTTAACCCCAGTACTCGCACACCCAGAGAACGACCCAGCTTCTTTCTCCATCATTATGCCATCTCTTTTGAACCATAATCCTTTCCTTCCTCTCCTCCAGCCCAGGGTTCTGGAATCATCTCTCTCTTCCCTGCAACTCAGAGCAGCCTCCTGCCCCGTGAGCGCCACGGCGCCAGGGTCAGCCATCCCGGGGGGCAGGGGAGGCACCCTGACTTTTCCCTCATCCCCGCCCCCCGAGGCTGGTCACTGATCTTGCTGTCCTTTCCCGGTGTCACCTCTGCCACCTTCGTCCTGGGCTGCGCGACTTTCATCCCAGGCAACCAGCAGCTTCTCTTTCTGTGCGTTGCCTCTCCAGCAGCCTCTTACACTAGAGCTAGAGCAAGCTTCCTGAAGCTCAGGTGTGCTCAGGCCCTTCTTCTCGTGGAAGGTCTCCAGAGTGCCCTAGAAAAGCATCCTTTCCTGCGTGTCCCCGACCCTGAAAAGGCCGTGGAGCTCTGCTCCACCACCCGGCCAGCCAGACCGCCACAGCCTGCCCCCGCGCCCGTGCCCTGCGCTTGGGTAGGTGAGAGCTCGCGTGTGGAGGACGGGGCATCTGCAGGCGGGGGAGGCATCTGCCCCTCCGCCCCCCTCCCTGCTCCTGCCCCACAGCTCACCAGCTGTCCGCTCTCTCTGTTTCCCCAGGCAAAACTGGACCCCAGTTCCTCTGCTGCCACGGTGCTTGGCAAACGCCTCCAGCATCGTCACCTTGTAATGTGATTCTTGGCTCAAGCTCACCCAAGGCCTTTCCCTACTCCCAAGTGCCTGGGCAGGGCTGGCCTTCCTCTCCCTGAGTCTTAGGGGACGGGACAAAAGCGAGCCCAGCAGCCCGAGCAGGGGGATGTGATCAGGACGGTTAACGCTTATGGGGCGCCTGCCACGGGCTTCCACGTGCCGGCCCCCCACCCCCTGTCCCGCAGCTGCCTCGGCACGGACTCGCTGCAGCACGACCCTAAAGCCGAGGAAACTGAGGCTCTGGAGGTTGGGTCAGCTGCCCAAGTTCCCAGGACCGGTGGGTCTGACTCCAGAGCTTCCGCTCGGAACGTTCTGCAGAAGGCGGGAGCAGGCGAGGGGCGGCAGGCCAGGGAGGGCGTCCCCAATGCCAAGGCTGAGGCCTGGCTCCCCGGGAGGCGCCTCGAGAGCTGCTGCTGGCTCAGGAGACGCTGCTCTCCCTGGGGTCGGATGGACCGAGTGTGGACCACACGAGAGCGGGAGGCTGGCCTGGGGGCGGGCGGGGGCCTCCGAGGGCACCGCGGCCCCCCGGGGAGACATGCGGCCGGAGCAGCTAAGCTGCGGCTGCGAAGGGGGGTTCCCGGGGCGGGCAGGAGGGAGGCCTGAGGGGGCGCGGGGTTGGGGGGTCCCCTCACGGCCGCCCTCGCTCCTGCCCATCAAAACTCTCACAGCCTAATAGCCCCAGGCCTGGCTCTCTCTGGGAGCCTTTCCCACTTGGCATGTCCATAGCGCAGCTGCCCTGTCCAGAGCCGCGCTGGCCTGCTGGGCCCTGCCGCCCTGTCCCGACCCGGAGCCCGGCCCGCCCTGCGCCGTCCAGCCGTCCTCCCTCAGCCCGCGCTCCACCAGAGCCCGTTCCGCGCTCGTGCCGGGCACGGAGGCCCCGCTGCCCGCCCCCCTCTCCCCAGACCCCAGGCCGGCAAGCCCGCTTCCCCTGCACGGAAAACGGGCCTCCAGCTCCCTCTTCCTACCCCTCCCTTCTTAGCAATTCAGCATCCAGCGTCTACACGGCGGGTGGCCTCCCTCGTCCTCCTGTCCCAGGAGAGGCGTCCCACCTCACTGTGGGCTGGACGGGAGGGCACCTGCATGCCGGGCACTGAAGACGACCGCCCCCGGGCCCTGCCCTGGGCTCCAGTGGGGCCCTGGGTGCGGGAGGGAGGGCAAGGCGAGGCCCGTGGCTCGGAGGCCAAGGGCGGCAGCTCTGGCCTTCCCCCCTTGCCTCTGTATTCACGCAGATGCACGCAGCCCCTGCACCGCCTTTGTCTCCAGCACGCACCCACCGCCCTCTCGTCCAGGGCCTCTGAGCTTTTACTAGGCCGGCCACCACTTCCCCTGGGAGTAAAGGACCCTGCCGGCCCCGTCCCCAAAACACCTTCCCTCTCCGTCCTTGGGGTTGGAGCTTATCTCCAGATGGCCCCTGTTAAATGTACCTAAGTCCTATCCTGCATGGGAAGGTGACAATAAAAATAGCTGCCGCTTCCTAAATCCCAACTAAGTGCCACCCCCTCCAGAAACAGGGCGCCGTGGCCTTCTTGCGAAATCTCTGCAAAGCCAGGAGATGGAAGCTGGCGGCTCAGGGCGTTACATTCTTTGTCCCGGGAAAGGCGCAGGGCAGGGCTGTGAAGCCAGGCGGGTGGGGGTCCAGAGCCCAGCGCCCTCCTCCCCGAGCCTGCCCCTGGCCCCCCGCAGAAGGCCGTGCTCTGTGGGTTCCAGAACTTTACGTCTCAGGAGCCGAAAGCAGGCTGGGGGGCGGGGGGCTGTGTGCAGATGCACCGGTCAGGGGGTGCAGGGGAGACAAAGTTGAGTGCGAGAGGCAGGGCTGGGAGGGGTGGAGGAGGCTGCTCCCTGGGGGGGAAGAGCCGGGGGTGGGGAGCCTGGGGTGGGGACATCAGGTCCTTCTTGCCCCCCTTCCCCACCCTCCCCAGACCCTCGCCCAGCGGCCCAGCCCCCCTCCTGGCACACACCCCGCACCCCGCCCTCGAGGAGGAGCTCAAAAGCAGATTGAGAAACTGTGCGGAGATGGGAAACTGTTTTCAAATATAATGGGAGGGTTGTGTGGAAACAGACCTGGCCAAACCACGGCTGGTGGCCTTTTGTGCGTGTTTGTCCTGGAAACCAAGAGCTGGGGTGCCAGCGGCCCCTGGGGCCTGGGCCCTGTGTTTCCCGTGGTGAGAGATGGCCCTGTTCACACGCAAACACCCCGCCGCGGCCCCTCCACCCCCCCTGCCCCCACCCCCTCGCCTGTGCCTCCTGCTGCATCTCGAGCTCCTGGGGCCAGGACTAGCCCCACTTTTACCTGTCGTCTGGCTGAGAGTGGCGGGAGACGGTGGAGACGGTGGGGATGAGCGAGGAGGGGCGTGTGGTTTGGCACTCAGAGGAACGGCCCGGGACGGGGCAGAGCCGCCTGCGCCTCTGGGGACCACAGTCCACAGGCTCAGCTCCAGAGGCAGGATCCAGCCCCGGTCATCTCACGGGGCAGCCCAGCGCCTGTTCGTTGTTTCCCCTCGATAGATAAAGAAACCGAGCCAAGTACTCTGCCTGGAGTCCCCGAGACAGCGAATCAAAGCCCAGTGTGGAGCAGGGGCCACCAACCGCCGTGTCCAGGCTGTGCCCAGCTCCCCTGGGGTGGGATCCCTGGAGGACGGGGGACTCTGCTCTGCCCAGCAAGCCCCCACCCGTGCCAGGAGCCCGGCCACGCCAGCTCGGGCCTGGCTAAAACGAGAAGAGGCATTCGTGGTTCCCTGACCGCCGAGACTGCCGAGCAGGCCCACCGAGTTCAAAGCCGCCGGGAGGGTGGCCGCTTCCTGCACACCTCCGGCCCGTGTTGACAGCCCCCTTAGACCCACCACTCCTGCCAGGACTCATGCCGCCCGACGGCCTGGCCTCAGCTTCCCCTTTGCTGGCCTCCGCTTGGGCTGCTAGGAGGGCAGCAGGTGGAGTGTGCGGCAGGCTGGGTCAGGGTGGCCGAGGCGTGGCAGAGAGGGGCTCTGGGGGGCATGTCTGGGAGCCTGTCTGCTCTCTCCAGGGCAAAGGGGGCTGTGCCGAGACCACCACTCCCGGGCCCCGCTGGGAGGCAGCCCTGGCTCTAGGTAACCGAGGAGGAGGAGGCCTCGGGGCATGTCGGGAATGAATGAGCTTCTGTTCTCTGACCCAACCACACGTGTCTGAGGCAACTTCCCTCCCGTAAACACGCCTGTGCAGGTAGCTGCTTGTCTGCTCACCGTGCGCGCAGGGAGGAGATGCCCTTCTCGCGCCCTGGCATCCGCCGCAGCTTTTGCCGCACCGAGGACCCCGCCACCTGGACCCAGCCCCCCGTGTTCCTTCCAGCAGGGGCCTGGCCCTCTCTGTGCCTGGCGAGGCCCCTGGGAAGGCAGTCCCCGCTGGCGGCAGCCAGGCCCAGGCTGGCGCTCACCTCCAGGTGCCTCGGGGCTCGGCGGCCGTCTTCCTTCTCCACCCCTCTCTTCCCACAGCCACAGATGTTGCAAGATGCACACGCCACGTGTTGGTGGCCCGGCTCCCTCGGGGTCATTTGGAGCTGTCAGGCCAGGCTCTCTTCAGTGCTAACGGGCTGCCCGGGACGGAGCTGCTGGGTTAAAGTACCAGGGTTGAACAGGGCTCAGGCAGCCTCCCCTGCGGGCAAACGAGAGGAGGGAGCACGGAACCTTCTTGGAACAGGCCTGGGGAAGCTTCACTCACCTTTTAGGGAGGACAGTGTCCAGTATCTTTCTTGTGTGGAATGGAGGGTACGGGGGACTTAGGGTTTCAGGTTGAAAAGAGCCGATCTCCAGCGCAAGCGTCGAGGGAAGGGCACTGAGCTCCCCTGCAGAGCCGCTGGTCTTGCGCGGCCGCCGTTCTACACGTAGGTGTTGGGCTGTGGTAGACCAGCAGGACGTGGCCCTCTATTCCCATGGGGTGAAGGTGGGGTGAGGCCTCACCACGGCTGTGGAATGTCTCCAGTCCTGGCCACCCACAAACCACACTGGGGGTTGTCCTAGGAAAGAGACCCTGAGAAAGCCTTTGTGTTTCAGATGTCAGAAGCATAGGTCCAGGCAGTAGATGTGGCTCAAACAGTTGGGTGCCCACCTCCCACATGGGAGGTCCTGGGTTCTTTTCCAGTTGCCTCCTAAAAACAATGAGCAGACGCAACAAGCTGATGCAATGAGCAGACACAGCAAGTAGGGAGTGGATGTGGCTCAAGAGGTTGGGCACACACCTCCCACATGGGAGGTCCCGGGTTTGGTTCCCAGTGCCTCCTAAATGAAGACAAGCAGAGACAACAAGCAGAGACAGCAAGTAGACAACGAGCAGACAGACAAGGGAGCTGTTTCAGGGGGTGGAGAGGAAGAAGCATAGATCCAGCCTGGAGAATAAAATACTCAACATCTTATGAGTTTTTCAGAAGATTTGCCAAGACTGGGGTCGGGGGGCATGTAGTTCATTTCGTGTTACCCACAGGGTGAATCCATTTTGGGAGGGGCTTCCCTTCTTTATTTCATCCCTCACCCAGTCAGCAGAAGTGACTGGGTTTCTACCAAAACCTGTTTCCTTTTCCTCTTGGGAACCCTGGAATTGGGCATGGCTATGCAACTGGGGCCTCCGCAATGAAATGTCGGTTGTCGCCTTGAGCACAGCCTCCAGGCATGGCCCATAAACCTGCCCACGCCATCCCCAGGTGGGGAGCCTGGGTCCCTGTGGAAGCCTGCTACTGTCCAGGAACATTATTGTTGGAGGAATGAAAGAGCAATAACCTTGACTGGGCTGGGTTCCTGAGGTTGGGGGATTGTCTTTACAGCAGCTAGCACTGCTTACTCTGACTAATACAGACCCATCAAATCCTCTACCCACCCACAGCGCCTTACTTTCTACGGGTGGCCTTGTCTCACGCTTTATTAGGTTGCTTGGTGTCATCTAGGTGACTCTCAGCCCCTTCACTTTATTATCTCTCCCTTTCTAACGCCCCTTCTCTCCGATCTTAGAGGATGAAGTCTCCTTTCCTCTCAAGTCCAAGCTCATCTGCTCGTGCCCTTGATTCTGATCCCACTCACCCCCAACTCGTCTTCAACTGGCCCGAACGAATCCTGTTCCTCTCGTACAGGTCACATCTTTATCTTTCACTGGCTCCCTTCCTCCTTGGCTTCGAGGATTAGCATTAACATCCCCCGCCTTGATTGTGTTACTCGTGTGTCTGTTTCTTGTCAACGTCAGAGGTTTTGAAGCGGGTCTCCCCTGCCGCTCCTCAGATTCAGCCCCCCTCACTCGGCTTGTTGCCGTCCTCGCGCGCCCACGGCTTTGTTGGCGACCAGCTCCCAGGTCCCCTTCACGGGTCCCACGCCCTCTCCTCTCTGCGGCCCCCGAGGCCTCTGGCCTGGCGCCCCCTCCAGCCGGCTGTCCTCAACCACTCGGCGCTTTCCTGGCCCGTCCCTCTCCAGGTGTCTTTACTGAAGGTCCGGAGCAGCCCAGGCCCCCTGGGCCGGGAGAACGTGTGAGTGCACCACGCTCCTGGGCGCAGCCCCGGGACTGCGTGTGCGTGGGCCGAGGGCGCGGTGGCCTGGGTTCCTGTTGACTTCGGCCCTTCCGTGATCTTTCCGAGGCTTGGCTTTTGATCTGTAAAATGGTGCTAGCACCTGCTTTTACAGGGCTGCTGTGGCAATCCAACCAGGGAGGTACTCGGAGCCCCCGGGCACCAGCTGCCGTGCGCCTGCCCCTTAGAAGCGCGGGGGTGGGGGGGGGGGGATTGCTGAGGGAAAGCTGAGCCATGGGGGGTCAGGAAGCAAGCCCGCTCTCCCTGCCCTTCAGGTGGCCGCAGCGTCCCACTCCCCGCTCACCTGTCCAGGGCCCCACGGCCCGAAGCGCTTCTCTTTTCATCCCTTCTTCCTGTCTCTTGTTTCTCCTAATGGTAGGTTCTTCTAAGCCCGACGTCTTACTCCCTGGGAGAAACTTAGGCCACGGAATCACCTTCCAGCCACCGCAGCGGCGAGGCCGGCAGGAGCCTGCGGGGCCCTGGGGCGTGGCTGGGGCCAGGCCGGGGCGACGGTCACACTGCGGGCCGTGGGGCCCGCCTCTCAAGAGCCTGGGGAAGTCCATCTCCCCGAGCCAGGCCCACCGAGGGACTAAATGGTGACGAGCATCGAGCACGGCCGCGGCGCCCGCTGCAAAGGGGCCCAGCTGGCAGAGAAGGCCCTGCACCTCTCAGGCCTTTGCCTGTCACATGGGCACCCGCTCGCTGGCCGGCCTGCTCGTCCTCCCAGCCGCCGAGGAGGTCCGGCCTTCGGGGTGTAAACACTGCAGGGCTTTCTGGCCCAGGACACCCCCACCTTGGAAGCCCAAGGATCTCCCCCTTTCACGTGGGCTGGCGGGCCGGGCACCCCACGACAGCCCCGTGCAGGGGAAGGGCTGGCGACCCCCGTTTTGCGGCGAGGCACCCCCATCTGCCTCGGGCCCAGCCCCCGGGTGCCCAGTGCCTCGCTGTCCCAATCCCCCCCTCTCCCCCAGGGCGGGCGAGGCTCGATGCCGTCACTGATCTTAATCCCAGCGCTACCCGCCAGGGCGGCCGCAGCCCTCCTGCCACCAGCCCCCCTCGCTCCTCCCTACCTTCGGATTTCCAGGAAAGCTTCAAAGCCAAGAGCAAAACCAGACGCCCGGATGGAAAGGTGAGCGGCCTTTGTGGTTTAGGCACCGCCTGCTGCTCGTTGGAGTTTTCGCCTCTCCCCTGGCACAGAGCGGGTTTCTGTAATCCCAGAACCCAGCTGCTTCCAGACTCCGGGGCTTCGTTCTCCAGAGTCATCCCCAACTCAGAGCCTGCCACCAGCAGCAGGTGCCCGAGGGAAAGTGCCAGGAGAGACGTGACAGCGGGAGGACAGGGGTTTAGAAGCCACGGGGTCTCCATGGGGACAGGCTCCGTGCGGGCGGCAGTAAGGGAATCCAGGGGAGCGGATGTGGCTCAAGCGGTTGAGCGCCTGCTTCCCACACGGGCCGCCCCAGGTTCGGACCCCGTGCCTCCTAAAATGAATAAACAACAAGCAAACAAAGAACAAAAACCAACTTATGGGAGCTCATGTGGCTCAGGGATCGCAGCCGGGCTTCCCACACGCAAGGTCCCGGGCTCATTTCCCGGCCCGGGGACCATTCAAAAAAAGAAGGAAGACTCCACTGGCCGTGCTTGTTTTCAGAGGGGTTTGCACCAGCTTAACACGAGGCTGGGAGAAAGTCTTTGCATTTGGTGTCACCTGTAGCTGGCTTTGGGCCACTCCGTCGCCAGCCCGCGTTTCTGCTTACAAAGAGCTGCCGCCGTGGGAAGCCACTGGCACGGGTGGGTCGGGGGGAGGTGTCGGGCGCTGTTGTCATCCTCATCCGTAGCCTCCGGAACGCTCAGCTGCAGCACAGGGGAGAAATTATACCTTAAGATGGTTTTTTTTTAACATGAGCTCTTCTGAAAAACATTTTTAAAACAAACGGGAACAGTACAGCAGTGGGTGTGGTTAACGTTACATCAGGGGCAAGTCGGGGCGCCGTCCTCCGTGGTTTTGGGTCTTGCTTTCATTTTTTGAGAGGACGCGGTGAAGTACGGCCCTCACGTTAAATTGCCTGGAGATGACATCGGTGGGGGCGTGGGATCTTGGGAACTCCTAACACACAACCCTCCCCTCTGGACTCGCGGGGGCGCGGCCACGGGGCTGCGTGGGGGCCCCCGGGTCGGGAGCGGGACGCCCCCCCCGCTTCCCGTGCTGGGGGAGAAGGCAGGAAGGCACGTGGCCAGCACGGGGCCAGCGGGCGGTGCGCCCAGGCCACGCACGGTCCAGCCCCGGGGACCCTCTGCCCCGACGCGGGGACGCGGGTGCCGCCCTCCCTGGGGGGGGGGGAGACCCTGGCGCGCTCCCTGGCGCCGAGGCCCGACGCCCGCTCTGCCGTCGCGACGCGGGGGGCCCCTGGGCTGGAGGGTTGGTGGCGGCGCCAGCAGGGAGGAGAAGGGCGGGGAGGGACAGGACCCTTCACCGAGGACCCTGAACCGAGCCGGACAAAAGAGCAGAAACCCCTCGAGGGCGGAGTGGGAGGGGACGTGCCGAGGGAGGGACCCACCCGCGAAAGCCAGAGGGGCTGAAGGGGGCTGGCGTGGGGTGGGAGGCAGCAGCGGCCGCGCGGGCTGTGCCAGGCTGGGGCTGGGACGAGACTCCAAAGAACGCACAGCAGGTGGATTCTGGAGTCTGTTTACAGGAAAACCCACAAAATAACCTGCGTGTGCCGCTTCTCCAAGGACAAGACCTCCTGCACGAGGGCAGGCTCTGGTGGTTTTTGTCGTGGGTTTGTGCTGGTCGCTGTGGGGACTGCGCACGACTGCGTGGACCCGGAGGCCCTGCCGCTGGCTCTGACAGCGGCTGCCGACGTGCGTTGGCAGGCAGAGCGCATGGGTCCCGTCTGCGCCTCCAGCGGCCCAGCGGTGGCACGTGGGGCCCCTTGGGGAGGGCTGGAGCAGGGGCAGGGGCGGTGCTGGGGCTCGGTGCCCATCTGGGCAGAGGAACGGACTGTCCTCCCCAGGGCCGGGGGTGAGTCCGGCAGTGGAGGCAGGAGGATTTTGAGGGTAACTGAAGGTGAGAGGGGAGGCGGGCAAAGCCTTGAGGCTCGTGGGCAAGGGAGAGGCGTGGGCTGGGGAGCCCGTGGCCCTCGAAGCCTGCGTGACCGCCTCTGGGGGCCGTGCTCATCATGCCCCAGCCCCCTGGGCTGCTCACAGGCCCTTAATGGCACCGAGCTCTTTCTACCCCAGGGCCTTTGCACAGGCCACTCCCTGTACGTGGATCTTCGTCCTCACACGTCACGCCGCTTTTCCTTCAGGTCTCGTCTTACGTGGCGTCTCTAGAGCCTAGCTGTGCTCTCTCTCTCGTTTGGTTCCTTAATAACAGATCACAACTTGCCCTTTTGGGCCTATTAGGTGGTTTCAGTAGTTATCATCTGGGGAATCCGACACAGGCCATAGCAAGGGCTTGACAGCTGCCTGCGGGGGTAGCGGGTGAGCCAAGGGACCTGGAGGGGGCGCGGGAGAGGGGCTGGGCGAGGGGCTGCCGTGAACCCTGAGCACGGGAGGCTCCCGAGCAGAGGGGAAGCAGCCTGGGAGGCGCGGGGAGAGGGTCAGAGCGGGCGAGTGGAGCTCCCGGAGGCAGACCCCTTTCCCGGAGCTCGAATTAGGGGCTTCGATTTTAAACACGTGGTTTCAACTAATGTCAAGTCAGGGAATGCACTCCCGTGTCCCTCCTTCACCGCGGTTGTGTCTGTGTACACGCCCGGCAGGAATACGCTGGGAAGTCCACGAGACGGGCAGGGCGTCCCCCGCGCTTCGTGTGAAGGTGTTCCCAGCTTGGGAAGGAGCCCCCACCTGCTGCAGCGCTGGTGTTTGTTCCGAGGGCCAGGGCTTGCACACCTGCTGAAGGCCTACTCTGTGCTCAGAAAACGGCACACGCTGCACGTGACAGTCACTTCAGAAATGCCTCCAGGAGGGCCTCCTCTGCTCAGAAACCTGCCGTAGCTCCCACTTGCCACGCCTTCTAGTCGAGTCTCTTCTCTGTAGCCGGCGGGGCCTGCTCCCCTCTGCGCAGCCCCCCGCTTCAGGCCTGTGCTCTTCTGGGGCCCCTCCCTGCCCACGGCTCCACCACACCTCGCCCAGACTGCCTTCCGCCCCCAACTCCTAAACCCCAAAGGCCTTCTGCAAGGCCTCTTCCGTGCAGCCTGCCCTGATTGCCCCGCCCTGCTGGGTGCCCTCTCTCAACAACCAAGCTGTTGATTCTCTTCTGTTTGTCTTGTGCACTTCAAAGGAAGGGATGGTGTCTTCCACAGCGTCTGCATTCTGAGCCCTCAAAAATGCCTGTGGGGGCCGAATGATTGATTGACTGACTGATAAGGCTGGTGGGTGATTTATAAAGTGCTATCACACCCCAGGCTTACCGGGCAAAAAGTCAGTCTGATTTCAGAGATGGCCAGGGGGGAAGCGAGTTAGGAAAGCCTTGGATTGCAGTGGTCCACAGGCACCCGCGGGCCTGGCAGCCTCTTTGATGTGCAGTCTTGACAGCGGGGAGGTCTGCCCTGGCCTCGGCTGCTTAGAAGATGCTGTGAGGACAAATGAGGTGCTAGGGCTAAAGCAGCTACACCTCCGGCTGGGAAGCCACGATTCCCATCCGGCATCGGACGAGAAGGAAAGCAGACCTCCCAAGCTGGCCTCTCCACCACCTTCGCATCCACATGCCCTGTGTGCGCCTCCTGAGCCCGGTGCGGGCTCACGCCTGCGCCACGCGGTCGCAGATCCTGCCACCGTTCCCTCCGAGCTGAGCGGCTCCGCGCACCCCCGACGGCCTTGTCGAACGGGTAATCCTGGCAGCTGCCAGCCTCGCCGCTCTCTGCAGGTCTACCAGCTGGTCGCTCCAGGGGCACGGCCCGGGCCCCCTGCTGCGCCTGGCGTGTGGCCATCCAGGCGCTCAGCTACTGCCCACCCCCAGACGTTAAGTCCGCCCGCCACCCCAGGGCAGGACCCGCAGGGCGTGGAGTCCTCCCTGTCTTGCCTGAGCCCATCCGTGCAGCTGCGGGTCAGGCTGGTCCTCCAACCTCTGGAGAGGCCCCCCAGGTGACTTGTTCCAGACCGGACCAAAGTCAGGAAGTCCTCATGCTTCCTTGCTTTGACTATATTTTTCCTCGTTGCTCGTTGTTCTTTTATTTATTAATACCCGCCCCCGATGTCTGTTCGTTGTTTGTCTTCTTTAGGAGATGCCAGGAACCTAACCCAGGACCCCCCGTGTGGGAGGCGGGCGCTCAGCTGCTTGAGCCTCATCCGCTCCCTGCTTCGACTTGTCCCTAGAGGGCTTTTGGACGCCCTCCTGTTGAACATCTGCCGGTGTGTTTGGGAAGGCGCATGCCCGCATGTCCTGGCTGTGAGGGCAGAGCAAGCCAGCAGCTCGAGGGGCTACGCGGTGAGGGGGTTTTGCTACCCGATCTTCTAGTCTTGGAGCCTGGGAGGGGAAGCAGGGACCTGTGAGCTGACACCCCCTGCTCTGTCATGCTCTGTCCCTGCTGGGGGACGGGGAGTCCCCATCTCGAGCGTGGGTTCATGTTCTGGAAGAAACGAAGTCTCCCCGCAGGAAGAAATGAGGGCAGGAGCTGGCCAGAACGGGCATTTCTCCACTCGCTCCTTCAGCACATCGTTTCCGTCCTGCGGGTGCGCCCTGCGCGCGCGGTGGGGCCCGCGGCCCGGGTTCCACTGGCCTGCTGGAGGCGGCCCCGGCGACGTGGCTGAGCAGATCTGCAGAGCCCCCCTGGCCCCCCGGCTCCCCTGGACCATTCGGCGGGCTCCTGCTGCACCCCCCCTCCTTTCCTACCCCGCGGGGCGCGCAGCGGTGGGCACGCGGCACCGGGCTGCGGGGCCATGGAAGCGGCTGTTCCCCATCCCTACCCGGCCCTCGAGTGCGGGCAGGCCGGGCCTCGCCTACGGAGGAGGCTGGTAGCTCGGGCGGCCTCGGCACGGGGCCCCTGGGCCGGTGGGCGAGGCGCCGCCTCCTCCTGCGCAGGCGGGTGCGGCGGGGGGTTTGCGATCAGGACTCCGTGCGATCCGACCCAGCAAGTTCCCGCTGGAGCCTCGGCGGGTGATTCAGGTCTGTACGTGGTTTGGCAGCTGGTGCTGATCCGCTGGAGGAAACAAAAGCCCGTGCAGTCGAGGCAGAAGCGGGGTCAGGGGCTCAGGCCCCACCGGCCACGCCTCGGCCTCGGGGAACTCAGCGAAGGCGGCTGCGGAGCTTCGTGCGGCCCGGCCCGCGGCCCTCTGCCCGCACGTCCCTGCGCAGGGCAGGTGCCTGGGCCGGGCCGCGGCTTTGCGCGCGGGGCCGGTGGCACGCAAGGCTCCGAGGGCCGCGCCCGAGGACACGCGGGGTGCGCGCTGCCGCTCTCTGGGTCCTTCTCCGCCAGCCCGGGGCCTGGTGCGGAGGCTGGAGGGGCCGGTCCCCAGCCCTGCCCATGGCCAAGGCCGTGCTGGAGGGCTGCAGGGCAGGCCCCACGGGAGCGTGGGCTCCGAGAGCGCAGCGAGGCCTTCCCTGCCAGCCCGCATCCCACTTGGTGCGGCCCCCGGAAGTGTCTGTCCCGACAGTGGACCCCAAGGACCCCGGGGAGCAGGGACAGACGTGCTCTTGGGGCCGAGGACCAGGTCCCTTTCTATCATCTGGAAATTGTCTGCGAGTCGCCTTGGAGCTGCCTCCACCTTTCTCTGGTCCTCGAACCCCCCCCCCTGAGGCCACTGGGATCCTAAACGCCCCCTGCCCCCAGGAGCGGGCCCGGCAGGGGCTCGGGGGGCGGGGGGGCGGGGAGGCCGGCGCTGGCCGTTTGGGGAGCCTTGTTGGTTTTGGCCCAGGGACCTGCGCTGCACCCTCGGTCGGGCGTTCATCTCTGTCTCTCCGCTCCCACCCCACAGTTCCCGCGGCCTCGTTACTGGGTGGCAGCACGCACGCCCAGCGCCACCTGACGGAAACCACCAAGCTCAGCCGCGAGGGCCGCAGCCGGCCTTTCTCGGGGCTGAACAGAGGCGCCCATTATGCTGGGAGGCGATGTTCTCACGGGCTGGAGCCATTACATCAGCCCTGATGTAATAACATTGTTTAACTTCAGAGGTGTATTTATTTTGGTTGGGAGTTCAGACGGTTTAGCCGTTCGCCTGGGATTGAGCAAAACCCGGACAAAGGCCCTCCAGCCCGAAACGGACCATTTTGCCGCACCCCTCTCTCTCCACCCCCCCCCCCCCGCCAGAACAAATATGCTTCAGGACCTGCGCTCCCCCCGCGGAGGCGCTGACCTCTGCAACGCAGGCTTTGGAGGCAATTCTGTTTGCTTTCCGGGGTGGTTGGCCAACGCCGAATCGACCCGCTGGGTGCTGAGTGGGGGAAACAAGCCCCCCGCACCCAGCGAGGACCTGGGGACCCCGCGGCAGCCTCCCTGCAGGCGGGCGGCGAGCGCCTCCCTGTTCCCCCGCAAACTCGGTTCCCATCCTTCCTCGAGGGCGTTAAGGCCAGACCCGGCAGGGGCTTGGTGCCCGTGTCTCTTGGCCGAGCCAGAGCGCAGGGCGGGCCCCCACCCGAGGGCGGGCATGCGCCCAGGAGGGCCCCGTCATTCTCCTGTGACCCCCGGAGGGTGCACGCGGGTGGAAAGGGCCCGGACGCGGGGGGCGGGGTGCGGGGCTCGGCGGGGATGCAGCTGTGGCTGTTCCCAACGCTGCCCCCCGTGCTGACAGCTGGAAGCCAGGCGAGGGCGGGGGCTGCGCCACACTGCTCTCCCTGAGTCCCTGCGGGTGCTTGGAAACTTTCATAGGCAATCCAAAGAAGATGAGGGAGCAGGTGCCAGCTCCATGGTCTGAGCGCTGGCTTCCCATGCACAAGGCCCCGGGTTCCGTTCCTGGTGCCTCCGAAAAGGAGAAGGAGATGAGCCCCCGGCCTTGTTTTGGGGGTACCGAGGGAGACAGGACGGGGTGGGAGGTGCAGTTCTGAGGAGCTCCGGCTGCCAGCAGGCCTGGGAGAGCGAGGCGGTTCTAAATGTGCGCGGGGCTGGAGGCACGCGGCGGAGCAGGGCTCGCGGTGAGCCCGCTCCCTGCTTACCCCTGCGCCGCTGCGAGGCTCGGGAGCTGGGCTGTTTTCACTCAAAGGCATGCTTTTGGGTTCCTGGGCATGAGGCAAAGGGGGCTGCATGACTGGCCCGAGATCTCGCTCCGTCTCCCGCCACGGCCAGGGCAATGCTGAGGCCACAAGACGCACGCGCCTCCCGCGGCGGGCAGGGTGGGTGGCCCCCGCTGCGCTCCTGGGCACCTGGCGATGGGCCTGCGCGCCAGGCTCCCTCCAGCTGGCAGTTCCGTCCTTGGCCGGACCTTAGTGCCACCCGGGGAGCTTTCGGAAATCCGAGCGCCCAGGTGGCCTCCCGGGGCCCAGGGCTCCCAGCAGTCTTCGCGTCCCCGGTCTTCAGGTGCACGGCCACGCCTGGGGACTGCTGGTCTTGGCACCATCGGACCAGGCTCGGCCGCTCGGCCTCTGTGTGGCCCTGTCCTCTCAGGACCTCTTCCGCTGGGTTAAACTGCACTAGACTCCAAATAAACACAGCTTGAGTTACCACGACTTTGATGCAGGATTTCTCCAGCACGTCAATGTGTCCATCCATGACACAGGAGGTTCCCACCAGTGTGCCGAAACAACTGCCCCGACCAGCGGGCGGCGACCAGCCCAGCAGGCTGCTGAGGAGAGGGCACCACGGCTGGGCAGGGACACGAGGAGGCCAGCGGCTTGCACACCTTTTTGACCTTCCACTCAACATGGCAAATCCACTTGACACCGTGACCCCGCACACATGTGCACCAGGGGACAGACGCAGACACCTCTGAGACCCAAGGCCACCCAAGAGTGCATGCCTTTTTTTTTTTAAAGATTTCTTTTATTTATTTATCGCCCCTTCCCTCATTGTTTGCACTTGCTGTCTGCTCCCTGGTCCATTCACTGTGTGCTCTCTGTGTCCGCTCGTCTTCTCTTTAGGAGGCACCGGGAACCAAACCCGGCACCTCCCACGTGGGAGAGAGGCGCTCAGTCGCTTGAGCCACCTCAGCTCCCTGCTTTGTCTTTCTTGTCTCTCATTGTCTTTTCTCTTTGGTCCCCTTGTTGCATCATCTTGTTGCATCAGCTCGCCGCACCTGCCCATTGTGCCAGCTCACTGTCTTGCTCGTCTTCTCCAGGAGGCACCGGGAACTAAACCCGGGATTTCTCATGTGGTAGGTGGGAGCTCAATTACTTGAGCCACAACTGCTTCCCTACTTGCCTTTTTATGTGTGATTTTTTTTCTGTTATTTTTCTTTTCCCGTCCTTTCTATTGTATTAAAACAAAAAACAAAACATAGGCTGTAACCCATTAAATTGGATTGGCGATCCACTCGTGCTTGACGACCTGCCGTTTGGAAATCTCTGCTGTAGGCAGTTAGCAAAATGAATTCTAGGCCCCAGGGACCACCCCCCGTCCACCGAGTGCCCCACTCAGGGGTCCTGTTACCCCTGTCCCGTTGTGTGGGTGTGGGCATTTCTGTGACTAAGGTGAAACAAAAGAGGACCCGGCCCACTCCCCTCTGCATGGCCCCTCTCCTCTCATGCAGAGGAACTGAGATGGGGCAGCATGGGGACGCGCGCTGGGGGGGCTCGGGGGCTTTGCTGGCCTGGCCCTGAAATGGGGGGTCCGTGGGCCAAAGCTTTCAGCCACAAGGCAAGCTCTGACCTTCTTTGCTCCCTGCCTCCCCTCGGCTGGCATGCTGTGAGCTTGGGTCCCCTTTAGGGCCCCATTTTCTGCTTTCCTCCACGGGGAAACTGCTGGGAGGGGTTTTCTGGCTGCCCGCCTTCTCATCAGCCATTCCTCCCACCTCCCCAGCAAAATGACTCTCGGTTTCCACGAGGGTCTCCAGGCCCCAAATCCCCGGGAAGCGCTCTGCTCCCCGCTCCCCCCACTTGCCTGCTCGCAGCATTGCTCAGTGACTCCCTCTTCACCCCTTTTCCTGGTGCCTTCTCGGCCAAGGAAGGCGGACGTGCCCCAGAGCAAAGGCCTCGGCCCTCTTCTCCTCGGGGCACACCTCGAGCCCAAGGCTGGCTTCCAGTAACTTCTATACCCTGGACATTCCCAAGTGTGTCGACTCCAGCCTCGCCTGCTCAGCCGCTCCTCCTGCTGCCTAACGGGCCTCTCGAAAGCCATGCATTCAAACAGAAATCATCAACGGCACCCCGTGCTCGTCGCAGCTTAGCCCCCAGCACGGGAGGCCTCCCTTGATCCCCTCTTTCCCTCATAACCCAGCACCCAAATCCACCAGCAAGTCCTGGCAGCACCGGCTCCCAAACGGAGCAAGTTCAACCACTGCGTGCAACCCGCTCCTGAAACGCCTCCAGCCCGCTTCATCCCTCGCCTGGATTGTCACGACAGCCACCCGGCTCATCTCCCCACGTCCACTCTTTCCCGTTTATACTTTCTTCTCCCGGTGGAAATCAGATCGTGTCAGCACTTGGTAGAACCTGCACTTAGAACGAAACCCAACTCCCGGCCATGCCCTTTGTGCCCATCCAGTATGGGTGCTGTGTTTCTTATTTTCTGATGGAAATTTCTTTTATTTGAAGCAATGACACACCCAACAAAATGTCTGTTCTTCCCATCTCCTTTACATCCAGGGGTGGTGTAGGAGAAAGAAGCAGAGTTGTTGAGTAGGGCTTCTGGAACTGCTCTTTAAAGGGAGCTGACTCAACTAGGAGGATGTAAGGTTTGACTCTTCCACTTTTCCTCTTTTCTACTTCATGAAATGGAGATGTGATCGATGGTTCTCCAGCAGCCATCTTGTGATCATGAAGCAACCTTGACAATGGAAATTTCATGATGAGAAAGACAAAGTGTCGGGTTCTCTAATGACCAGGGAACTGAGCATGCCAGGCCCAGACTTCCTAATTCTGGGCTCCTCGTAAGCCACTGACTGAAGCCATATCTACTCCCGAGGGAGCAGAATGCATCGAGCTCAGTGTGGTCTGGCCTCCACCTCTCCTACCTGCTTGCTGGGCCGCATTCCAGCCGCACTGGCTTGCTTTCTGTTTCTTGGACTTTCTAAATGTAGGCCCACCTTGGAACCCTTCCCTTGGCTATCTCTGTGATGCCTCCTTCTATCCTTTGATCTCACCTCTTCAGAGAGGCCCTCCCTGGTGTGTCTTGTCCCCAAACAGTCGACTTCCTAATTACCTCCCTTTTTAAAAAGTAAAAATTATTCATTTTAAAAAAACATGTTTCTTGTCCATTTCCCCCTTAGCCTATAAATTCCCCGAGGACAGGGCATTTTGTCTGTCTGTGCACTGCTGCATCTAGGCCTGGCAAACGGTAGGTACTTAGTAAATATTTGTTAAATGAATGAATGGGACGCCACGGCCTTTCAGACCCTTTAGGAAAGAACTTTGCCTTGGTGTCACCAGGCATCACAGAATCCTTCCCGCCCTAGGTGAAACCTGTTCAGCCGAGTTCTGCGGCTCACCCGTGACCTGCCGGGCCTCGTGACAGCTGCGGGGAGGTGGGTATCAGAAAGCACGGAGTCTAGTGGGTAAGGCGAGTCCTCGCTCCTCTACAGAGTGAGAAATGGAGGCACTGAGCGGGGCTCTCGGCAGGCTTCCGGGAGGTGGAAGACAAGGCGGCAGGGCCTCTGGGTTTCTTGGAGGTGGGGAGCTGATCAGGGGAGGCTTCCTGGAGGCCGTGGTGCTGGAGGTAGCTTTGGGCGGAGCAGAGTGTTTTCCCGGCACACAAAGACCAGGGGAGGGGCGCTGCAGGCTGAGCTACTGCACAAGTAAAGACCTGGAGGCGGGAGATGGGGGGCTAACTGTCCCCCGTGTTGAGGGGATGTGCTCCACTCTTTATCTGGGATGTCCCAGTGTCACGGCTCAAAGCCCCACGTCCCTGGAAGCCCCCCAGCCCCAAGCAAACGGGGACGGGTGGTCATGCTAGGCCTTCTGGGGGCACTAGGAGGGGCTCTCAGCAGTGGGGGAGCAGCTGGGGGCGAGGGAGGGAGCTGCTGGGGCGACCAAGGGGCTGGAGGAGGCCGGGGCCAGCCGGCCAGGGCCTGGCGGGATCCCGAGGAGCCGGAACTTTCTCCTGGGCGGTGGAGAGTCGTGGGAGACGACCGCAGGGGGGGCGTCGGGCGGCAGGAGGAAAGGCAGCGCCGTTCCCGGGCCGACGGCTCTTCTCACTGCAGCCCCAACAGGTGCCGCGCTCGGGCCGGCGCACGCAGCGGGTCTCGCAGGCCCCCGTGTCGCTCAGCGGCTCCTGCGGCCCTCCCTCTGCCGACCCCCGGCCTTTGGGTCCCGGGGAGCGTCGTCCCAGGGGAGCCCGGGAGACCCTTCTGTCTTGTGGCCGTGGGCACGCGGGGACAGCAGGGGCGCCTCGGCCCGCCCTCGGCTTTCCGGCCCCTGGTCGGGCCCACAGGCACACAAGGCCTGGACCGCCATCGCACCCCTCCTCCTCCTCCGCCACTCTCAAGCCCCGGTCAGCCCACTGCGTCCAGCGCAGGGCAGGAGCGAACGTTCCAGGGCCCAGGGCGCCGGCAGCCACCAGCCCGCCCTGTTCATCCGACTGGCAAGAGCTCTCCAAGCCCGGGCTGTGGTGCCTCGGCCAATATGCACACAGCACACACCCAACACACACCCAACGCACACCAACACACACCAACGCACACCAACGCACACCCAACGCACACCAACGCACACCAACACACACCCAACGCACACCAACACACACCAACACACACCCAACGCACACCAACACACACCAATACACACCCAACGCAACCCAACACACACCAACACACACCCAACGCACACTAACACACACCCAACGCACACCAACACACACTCAACACACACCCAACGCACACCAACACACACTCAACACACACCCAACGCACACTAACACACACCCAACGCACACCAACGCACACCAACACACACCCAACACACAGCAACACATACCCAACACACACCAACGCAACCCAACACACACCAACACACACCAATACACACCAACACACACCCAACGCACACCAACGCACACCAACGCACACCAACACACACCCAACGCACACCAACGCACACCAACACACACCCAACGCACACCAACGCACACCAACGCACACCCAACACACACCAACACATACCAATACACACCCAACGCAACCCAACACACACCAACACACACCCAACGCAACCCAACACACACCAACACACACCCAACGCACACTAACGCACACCCAACGCACACCAACACACACCCAACACACACCCAACGCACACCAACACACACTCAACACACACCCAACGCACACCAACACACACCAACGCACACCAACACACACTCAACGCACACCAACGCACACCAACACACACCCAACGCACACCAACACACACCAATACACACCCAACGCAACCCAACACACACCCAACGCAACCCAACACACACCAACACACACCAACGCACACCAACGCACACCCAACGCACACCAACGCACACCAACACACACCCAACACACACCAACACACACCAATACACACCCAACGCAACCCAACACACACCCAACGCAACCCAACACACACCAACACACACCCAACGCACACTAACGCACACCCAACGCACACCAACACACACCCAACGCAACCCAACACACACCAACACACACCCAACGCACACCAACACACACCAACGCACACCAACACACACCCAACGCACACCAACGCACACCAACACACACCAAACGCACACCAACACAAACCAACGCACACCAAAGACACAACACACACCAACACACAACAGACCAACACACACCAAACACACCCCAACACACTCCAATGTACACAAACACACACCAACGCACACCCAACACACACCCCAACACACACCCAACGCACACCCAATGCACACCCAACACACCCCACACACCAACACACACCCAACGCACACCCAACACACACCCAACACACCCCACACACCAACACACACCCAACGCACACCCAAAACACACCCAACACACCCCAACATACACCACACACCAACGCACACCAACACACCAAACACACACCCCAACACCCCAACACGCCCCAACACACACCCAACACACACCAACACACACACACTGCAACAAATACAAATCAACCCACACACACCAACACACCCAAACACACACACCTCAACACACACCAACACACGCACACCTCAACACACACACCCCAACACACGCACCTCAACAAACACAAACTAACACACACCAACACACGCACAAATCAACACACATACCAAACACACACCCACACCCCCAACACACCCCCAACACACACCCCAACACACACCAACTGACACACACAACACAACACAACACAACACACACCCCAGCGCATACCCCCAACACACCCCAACACACACACACCACAACACACACTTAACACATACACACCCAACACACACACCAACACACCCTAACACACATCAACACACACCCTAACACACACCAACTGACACACACCTCAACAAACACAACACACACACCCAACACACACCCCAACACACACAAACCAACACACACATACAACACACATCTCAACACACATACCCAACACACACATCTCAAGAAACACAAGACACACCCAATTCACACACAAATCAACACACACACCTAACACACTCATAAACACACCTTAACAAACACACACACAATACACAAAACCTCAGCAAACACACACAACACACACACTTCAACACACACATACCTCAACACACATGCAATACACACACATACACCTTAACAAGCACACACTCAACACACTTCAACACACACACCAACACACCAACACACCCCCATTCTGGTCCTTTGCCTTCGGTCCCTGAACTGTCCTTCTCAGGCTCGCGCCCTCCCGTGCACCCCAGCTCGTGGCCAGGCTTCGGCGTGGCCCCACTTCCGCTCCTCCGGGGCTGCTGCCTGCCCCGGGCACTGGTACCTTGCCCTGCCCAGGAAGCCCCGTCCGCGCGCCTGCCCGCCCCTGCTTCTGAGCGGCCGCCTTCCCGTGGCACTCATTTGGGGCTGTCCGGCTGAAGACACCCTGCGCCTTGAGGCTCTGGGCTCGGGTTGACCTGAGCCAGGAGGGGGGCAGGTCCTTTCTGCAGCCTGGGTCCCCCTCTCCCTGGCAGTGTGCTAACTCGGGGACCTCCCCGAGGCCACTGCAGCTCTGTGCATCCCTGCCCCCTGATTCCTGCCGTCCCCACCGCCTTGTATCAGTTCACATCAAGATGTGACTGCAAATGAGAGAAAACCCAAATAAGGGCAGCAGAGACACCCCAGGTTTTCTTCTCTTGCACAGGCATGGAGCAGAGGACGCTCAGGGCTGGCGGGCGCCGGCCAAGTCACCGTGACCCGGCCGGCCTTTCCACGCTGCTGCCGCCCCTTCTCTGTGGGGAGCCTGCCCCGTCTGGAGGCCCCGGCCACACAGCCCCCCCGACCCTGCCGGGCTGCCTCCCTGCTCAGGGCTGCGCTGTGAATCACTCCTCTGAGCTCACCTCTTCCCTCCACCCTCTGCCAATCCCGCGGTGCAGGGAGGCTGGGGGCCCTGCTCCTGCAGCCTGCGGGGGGGCTCCCTGCCGAGGGGCAGCCCTGTCCCTGCTGGGGGAGGCTTCACGGCGCTGGGTAAGAGCAATAGAAGCAGGGGTCTGGAAGGGCCAGGGGTCCCGCTGTGGGGCCCTGACCCCAGAACTTGCCCTCGAGGTTGGACGGGGTTGGTTACCCCAAAATGCACAAGATGAGCCAGGCTGTCCAGGAGCGAGCCTTGCTTCCCCTCGGGGAGCCGAGCTCAGGGAGATGAGTGTTACAACATTGCTCACAGGGGCCAGCCCTGCCTCCCAGAGATTTATACTAACGCGTATTCTTGCCCTCTGTTGGCTAGTGGTGGGGAAAGCTGGTCAGTGTTTCAGTGCCTGGATCCTGGATGAAAAAAAGGCGCTGGCAGGTTATTTTTAATTAGGCTCCTGGCTCTGTGCTTTTATTTCCAAGGAGTAGGAAGTTAGGGGTATACGAAGCCTTAGACCCTCTAAGGGGGTGAAATGAAAGTCAACTGGTTTGTTTGTCTTCATCCTAAATGCGCTGTTCTTTTCTTTTCTCCCTCCCGCCCTTCTTTTTTCTTTTAGAAAGGTGCCTAAGGGCAAATCCTCAAATCTCTGCCCTGAGACAGTTTGCCCTGAGGTCCCTTCGGCAGCGGGCTGGCAGATGGAGCCCCGAGGAGGGGGTGGCCTGGCCTTGGGCTCTGCTCACGCCTCCATTGGCCGCAGACTGACTCTGGGAATCTTTTACCAACTTAGAGAGCAGCTGCACAATAGGTGTTTGTCCTTCAGTAGGCCAGAACTAAAACACTTTACCCCCTTCCCAGTGGGGTCTCCTAATTAGATATAAATATACTTATCCACCAGGCAAAAATCCGATCCTTCCCTTTTCATTCATTTTTTTCCCCTCCCTCTCCAGCATTTCAACCCATAATCTAGTGGATGGGAAAGGGAAGGCGCTGAAAGAGCTCAATGTGTGAGAAATGGCTCCTTTCTCAGATCAGCACCTGACTGTTCCGGCCTGGGGAGGGGAGGGGAGGGGATGGCGGGGGTGGGCAGCAGGCGTGGGGAGCCAAGAGGGGGACCCCAGTGTGAGTGAGGGCCCGCCCACGGCCCGCACCCCCCCCCCCACCGGGGCCGAGGCCTGAGAGAACGTGAAATTAGCCCAAATTAGCCCAGCTTTAAGAGCCGGTGATGGCCCCGGGCTGGGAGGGAGATTAAGTTTGTAATGGCCCCGGGTCTTTTTTTCTCCTGCAACCACAGCGGTTCCCCCACAGAGTTTCCTTCAATGGCACGACAGAGACCGTTTTACTGATGGCGAAAATTCAATTAGAGTCTTATGTAAGGAAGGGGAGCCCTTGCGTGGCAGGGGACGTTCGGGGCCCCTGTTTCTGAGCTCCTGTGCCGTGGGAGCCTCCCAAAGACGCACGGCCGGGATGCGCTGGCCGTCGGGGGTTAGGGTCCTCAGCTGTCATGGGCACTAGCAGACTGGTTTCCTTGAAAAAAAGCAAAAACGGGTGTCTGGTCTTTACCCGCACACAAGAGCCACTTCCTCGCGTTTCCTGCCTTGTGCCCGTCCCGCCTCCGAGCCAAAGAAACGCTGTCGTGGGTCGGCTTTGCGTTGTCCTTAGACGGCGCCTCTTTGGACAGGCGGGCTGTTTCTTGTCCTCCAAGGAGTGGGCTGCAGGGGTCAGCTCTGAAGTCCATGCACCCCCGAGCAACGCTAGTTTGGGACTTGAACCCAGGCGTTCCCAAAGCGGACAGAGGTGGCGCTGGAGAGCCAGAGCAGCGCGACCGTCGAAATGCTCTCCTGTTGTTTGTGGCTGGCGAAGTCGCCAGCCCGTGGGGTTCTCAGCTGCCCGTGGCACCTGAATGCCATTCATGGGACTCGCCCAGCAAAAACGGGGGGGGGAGTATCCTCCAGGTTTCTTCCTCAGCTCCCACCTGCCACTGGCCACCCTGTCCTGGTGACCTGACGGGAGGGGGCCAGGCCTGCCCCCGCCTGCCCTTGGGTCCTCACCGCCACGCCCTTACCCCTGGCCCTCGCCTTCCTCCAGCGGTGTCTCAGCCCCTACGACGCTGTCGAAGGCCTCACATACCCTGGGCTCTCTCCTCAACTCCACCCTGCCGCTCACCTCCACTTTACTCCTCGGCCCTTCAGCGCGCTCCTCCCCGGCCACCTCCCTGACCGCCTGTCCACCGGGAAAACGCCTCCTCCGCGCCCAGGCTCAGCGCCGCCCCCCTGCCCCCACCGCTCCTTCATCACCCCAGTGATCTCCCTGAGCCACGGACGCCTGCGGGGGCTGCTGGGCCAGGGGCTGCACGCGCTCACTCTGCACCCCCAGCGGCTTGTTCCGCACGAGTATTGAATGAATGGGAAGGACTTCCGCGCTACAAATAGTTTGCGCTTAGCAATGGGAAGTGGGCCACTAACCAACTGCTGTATTTAGCGCCTCTATTTTTCTCTAGAAAATACACCAGCTTGGACAGCCACCCCCGTGGGGCCAGCTGTTAAAATATCTCCTGAGTGCTCAGAACCGCTGAGGCGCTCCTCTGGCCCAGCCTCCTTCCCCTGGGCTCCCCTCCAGCTTGGTCTTCCTGAGAACGGGGCCGGGTACCCCGTGCTCTGAGTGGCGATAGACTTCCGGGGGTGGGGTGCCCAGGAGGTCCCCTCGAGAGTGACTCGCTGGATGAGAAGCCCGGCAAAGCAGGATCGCCCTGAAGCCTCGCTCAGGGCACTGAGCGGGAGCGTGGAAAGCTGTGCGTGCTTTGTGTCAAGCTGTTGGTGCCCGGTGGCCTGCCTTTGGGTGCCACGCAGGCACCACTGTACGGGGCGGCTCTACTGCAGCTCACGTGCATTCCCCAGCCCAGCGTGGGCGTCTCGGTCCCTGGGGCTCACTGGTTGCCAGAGATGACAGTCCACAAACCACGCAGTGGCCTCACGAGGTGGGCAGTGTGGGGGTCTCTTACCAATATAGCCGGCCCCCCCCCCAATATGTCAGGATTTGACTCCGGGACCTCAAAGGCATGGGGTCACTGTGAGCCATTCTGTGTGGCTCCACCTTGATGCCGGAGTTTTTACAAAGATAAACCTGGCCCCTCAACTCCTGGGGACACCCTCAGCTGGATCCACACGGGGGCTGCCCCCCAGGACCCCAGGTCAGGCCTGGCGTGCTGCTCCTTCCTTCCAGCGATCGGGCTGTTCTGGAGAGGCGTGCTGTGCGATGTGATGGCCTGCAGTGGCATCAAAGGGAACACCGGCCCCTGTGCCCTGCTTTTTGCCTTCTCCCACCCGTGTCCTGAGCACCCCCTGGTGGGAGATCCTCCTCTTTGTCCCCCGTCTAAGGCCACATGGGCATCTGGGAACCGTGCCTGGGTGCTCAATCCTTTTCCCACATGAGCCCGAAGGCTCCTGTGTTTATGGTTTGCCTTGTCACACTTGGACATTTTCATCATCCCCAAATTGACAATGATGGGTTATGCACACACACACACACCACTTGCGTTGAGTGCCCAGAGAAAGCCTCCTCCACCCGGAGCCCTCGGATCGCCAGGCTTGCGTCCTGTCATCCCAGGTGGGCTGGAGCTCCTGGGTGGCAGCTGGGCGCCAGCCCCGCGTGCCGGGCGGTGGGCGCTGGCGCCGACGACGATGTGCCCCAGCGTATTCAAATCCAACAGGCGCCTTCACAGCGCAGCAGATTGAGGGCTGAGGTCATCGATGGACGGAGGAGCGGCCCCGGGCTAAATGAGGCTTGGAAGCACCAGGAACAGGTCCGTGCCCCTCAGGAGGGGACGGGGAGCCCCCTCCCCCCAGAAGCACAAGGTGATCTGGAAGAACTCAATTTACACCCTCGGCTCCTGCGGGCTGGGGGATCAGCGGAGGGCGGGATAATCCCAGCTTCTCGAGCAGATGGTTTCTGACTACCGCTTGACCCAGTTCCCTCCCGGCAGATGACCGGCAGCGGGGCTGGCAGCTCTTCCACCTGGGGAGCAAAGCGCGACCCTCCCCTCAATTCCCCTCCCCTCCTCCTACCCACAAGGACACCTGGCTTTGGCCAGGCCCCGCCAGCTCAGGTCAGTGGGTAAGATACCGCCCCTTCCCAAAGGGGCGGAGGCCTTGCCCCCCTCTCCCCCCGCCCCTGCCAGCCCAGGTGGGCAGCAGGAAGAAGGGCTGGGGCTGGGCAGAGGGGACCTCCCCTGCCGGTTAAATCCCCTCCAGCTTCACGACTTCTCACATTCACTCATTCCATCAACTCTTCCTTCAATCGAGTCCCCCACCCCCTGCCCAGACTGGCACCCTTCAGGGCCCAGGAGCCTGAGACGCAGCACAGGACACAAAGCGCTGACCACGTAACAGCCGGGCACTGGCCTAATAAGGCAAAGAACTACTCAGGGCGTGAGAGGGCCGGGGAGGGCTTGCTGGAGGGCGATGAGTTTGCCCGGCGTTGGTGGCTGTCGGGTGGAGAGCCCCCTGGCCGCTGGGAAGACGCCAGCCAGAGCACGGGTGGGGTGGGGGCAAGGCCTGGGCCGGGAGCTGCTTACACGGTCTGCCCAGGTGGAGCGGCCCTCCTTCCTACCTGATGCTCCCAGGCTCAGAACAGGGACGAGGTGGAAGGCCACGGAGACAGGACTGAGTGCAGGGGTGGGAAGAGGCCCTGCCAGGCAGAAGGGCATTCCTCTCTCGCCACTCCTGGCCCCTGCTTCTGACTCCAGGTCGGCAACCCCAGACCTGCGCCGGTTCTGCCCCGCGGGAGCCGCCCGGGCACCTTCTGGTCGGTTCCTCTGACCGGGAGGGAGGGGGCGCTCCGCCTCCAGCTTTGCGGGCCTCGGCGGGACTGCGGTCCAGGGCCGAGCTGCTCCGCCGCAGGGCTGGCCCGAGAGGCTCGCGAGGGGGGAGGAGAGCCCCGCGCCGGAGGCCTTGCTCCTCCGCGGCCCTCCGGGTTCCCCGATACGCTAAGGAAGCTAGGATGCCCTCCCAGCACCTCCCCTTTGAAGTCCGGCCTGTCTCGGCGGCGCCCGCGGTGGGCTAGGGTGCCAGCGAGCAGGGAGGAGAAGGGGGTGGGAGCATGTTCCTGGCGCCGGACCCAGGTGGGGACGTTAGGAGGGGCCGAAGGTTCTGGATGGGGCTGGGGTCAGCTCTCCGCGGACAGCGTCTGGCGGCCAGGACGGCAGGGCAAGCCTGGTGGCGATACCTCTGGCGCCTGGAACCATCCCGTATCCGGTTCTGAGTGCGAGGAGACTGCCCCGGGGGCCTGCCCAGCGCCCCTCGGTGCGACCTGGCTGTTACTGTTCCCCCATCACAGATGAGGAGGTAGAGCCCAGGGGAGGGGAGGACCCCGCCGAAGGGCGCGTCTCCAGAGCTGGCAGTGGCAGGGCCCCGACTGGGGGATGCTAGACCTCCCCCCCCACCACGGCCGCCAAGCTCCGGGGCTCTGAGGTCTCCAGGCTGCGTCCCGGCTCAACCCAGGAGCCCGCGGGGCCCAGGACCCGGCAGAGGCAAGAGCTGGCGGGCCTCGTTCGGTCCCCCAGCGCCCCCAGGCCGCGGGGCCCGCGCCTCGCCCAGCGCACCAGCGGCCGGGAGGCCCGCGCACGCCGAGGCCGCCGCAGCCCGGGAGCGGCGTCCGGCCGCGGGGCTTGGCGGGAGAGCCCCGGGAGGGCCGGGGGTGGCCGCCGCCGCGGGACTCGCTTCTCCCGGCCGGGGACGGCGGCGGCAGAGGCTGCGCGACCGCGAGGAGGGGGCGGCGGACGGGGGCGAGCGCCGGCTTTTCCTCCCGGAGCCCGTCGGTGCCGCCCGCCGCCCAGCTGGGTGAGGGTCCCGGGCGCCCACGTGGTGGGAAAGTTTCGGGGCAGCAAAAGTGGCCCGGCCTTGCGGGGGGGGGGAGGGGAAGGAGGGCCGGCTCGCCCCTCCTTCTCGCCAAGGCAGAAAGGAAAAAACGCGGAGGGAAGCGGGGGTGGGGCGGGGGGAGCGGGCAGCCCCGGCCTGAACAGATTCCGCCTCCCCCTTCCCTCCTCCCCCCCCCCCCCCCCCCCCCCGGGCAGCCGGAGCCGGGAGGCGCGGATCGCCTCCTCCCGCACCGCCAGGACGAGACTCGCTCCCCCCCCCCCTTTTTTTTTCTGCCAACGTCTATCTTCACGCGCGCGCACATACGGAGGTTGTGCGCCCCCCCCGCCCCCCCCCCCCCCCGCCTTGGGAGGAAAAACGGGGAGAATAAGAGAAGAGAGGGCAAAGAGAAGAACTCCTCGGCGGGCGCTGCACTCCGGGGCCGCGGGGCCGCGGCCGCCACCGCCCGCTCTCTCCCGGCCCTGCGGCGTGTGCCAGGGCGAGCGCGAGCGGAGGCGCCGCACCCGCTCCGGGGCCGCTGCGAGACTTTGAGGCGCTCCAGCCGAAATCGCCGCTGCCGCGCCAGGCCGAAGAGAGCGGGGCGAGCGGGCCGAGCCTCCGCCTCGCCTCCCTGCCGGCACCCCGCGCCCCGGCCGGCCCCGCGCCGCGGCGGCGGAGGGAGCGAGGCGGCCCGCAGGCGGGTGGAGCGGAGGCCCCTGCGGAGCGCGCGGCGGCCCGCCCGCCCGCGGATGCGGCGCCCCGCGAGCCTGGAGACAACTTTGCCGTGTGACGCGCGGGGAGGACTGCAGAGCCCGCGGCCCGGGGCTCGGCGCCGCCTTTGAGCGAGCCCGCGCGGCCGGCGCTCCTCGGCGCTCCCGGAGCTGCGCTCGCCGCGCTGCGCCGCCGCCGCCGGCTCTGCCTGGGCGCGAGGGGCTCGGGCGAGGCGCTCAGGTGCGGGCGCGGGGCCCGCCGCAGCGCCCGCCGCAGCGCCGCTCCCGGCCTTCGCTCCGGGGGCTCGGGCGTCTTCTTCTGTCGTCTGCCAAGTTGCCTCGGCCGGTCCTGTCGCCTCCGTCCCCGCCCAGCGGACGAGGAGCCGCCGCCGCTTTCACTTCCCCGGAGCCGGGCCGCGGGGCCCCGACGCGGAGAGAGAGGATGGGGAGCAGGTTGCGGATGCCCAGGCGCCCCGAGACGCCCGTGCGCCAGTGACCCACCTGCCCGCGCGGCCCACCCGCTGCTGCCTGGCCCGCCGGGCGCGCCCCTCCGGCCCCGCGGCCCTCGGCTGCCCTCCCCGGCGCGGGGAGCCCCCCGCGGCCCGGCCGGCCCCCTCTTCCTGCGAGCCGGCGGCGGCGGGCGGAGGCCCGGGCGGCGCGGGGCGGAGGCGGGGGCGGGGCGGCGCACCCGGAGCCCGCAGCCCGGAGCCCGGAGCCCGGCCCTGCGCTCGGCTCGGCTCGCTGCGGGCGCCCTCGTCGCCAGCGGCGCACCATGGACGGGCTGCCGGGTCGGGCGCTGGGGGCCGCCTGCCTGCTGCTGCTGGCGGCCGGCTGGCTGGGGCCCGAGGCCTGGGGCTCGCCCACGCCGCCGCCGTCACCCGCCGCGCCGCCGCCGCCCGCGTCGCCCGGAGTGCCCGGCGGCCCGCAGGACACTTGCACGTCGTGCGGCGGCTTCCGGCGACCGGAGGAACGGGGCCGGGTGGACGGCGACTTCCTGGAGGCGGTGAAGCGGCACATCTTGAGCCGCCTGCAGATGCGGGGCCGGCCTAACATCACGCACGCCGTACCCAAGGCCGCTTTGGTCACGGCCCTGCGCAAGCTGCACGCGGGCAAAGTGCGCGAGGACGGCCGCGTGGAGATCCCGCACCTCGACGGCCACGCCAGCCCGGGCACCGACGGCCAGGAGCGCATGTCTGAGATCATCAGCTTCGCTGAGACAGGTGGGTCCAGCCGAGGCCCAGGCTCCCTGCCTGTCCCTGCCTGCTCTGCCGCCTCCAGCGCGCCCCGGGGGCAATCTGCTGCGCGGTGCTCTGCGCTGTGCGTCCTGGCGGCCTTCCTCTACCTCCGGGCCGCAGACCCCTTCCCGGCCCCGGCCCCCCAGCCGCCAAACGCCCCGCTCTCCGCGCGGCTCTCCGCAGTCGGGCTCCAGCGTCTTTCGGGGCGCGCCCCCCACCCCCCTCCTGGCAGATGCAGGCAGCCCTGGCTCCGCGGGCACTTGCTCGGTGATTGCTTAATGTTTTTGTTTCCCACGATCGCAGTGTAGGCTTAGCAGTGTGGATGGAAATGTGTGTGCTTGTTGAAATACGTGGGCCGGTGGAGAGTGTGTGTGTGTGTGCGCGCGCGCGCGCGCGCCTGCGTGAGGGGCCCCCGGGCCGCTTCCATCGCCGGGCCGCGTGGGATTGCCAGGATTGCTGAAGCCTCGCTGGGGAGAGCTAGGCAACCTCTCTTCCGATTGTGTGGGCACTGGAATCGGGCGGAAGGCAGGTTTCTCAACAGGTCCCATCATTTACGCAGAGAAAGCGGCGGCTAGGCTGGGGGGCAGCCCGGTGCCTCTGCTGCCGGCTCGGGGGGGGGGGGGGGGGGGAACGGGACAGCTCCTGAGAGCCGCCGAGTTCTCAGTTAACAAAGGGTAGGAGTCCTTTCTGAGATTTTGCGGCGGCCCCGGATTGTAAATCTCTACCACTGTCTAAATATTATAATCGGGGAGAAAAAAGAGATCTTTTGGAACTTTCAAAGGAGATGGGAAAATGTGCCCTTGTCGAAAGGCTGCAAGTGCTTTGGACTCTGCTGTCCTTTTCAGGACTTGAATGAGCCAGGCTGGCTTTTGTGCCTGAGCTCAGCCCCGTTCGTGCCAAGGGGACTGCGGAGAAGGTCGTGGAGGGGGAAGCCCCGGTGCGCTCTGGGGAGCTGTGGTGTGTGGCTCCAGGCTGCAAATGCCCCCCACCCCCAGGGAGCAGGCAGACCGGGCTGGAGCTTCCTGGGGATGAAAAGAGATGAAAAGTTTTGCATGGCCGGGTGTGGAGAAAAGCAGAGACAATCAGGGGCTGGCTCGTGCTTAGAAAGAACCGTTTTGCCCGTTTAGCTGTCGGCCAGAGTCAGGGAGAGCTCGGCATGCAATTAGAGGGCTGGGATTCAAAGGTGCTTTGGGGCCCGGGGTAGAAATGTGATTCTGGAAGGTCGAGGAGGCCTTTTGCTCCCCGTGGCACAAAATGACAGCGGGGGCTGTTATATTTCTGGTCCGTTTCACGGAGCCAGCTCTTTGACTTATAAATAACAGATTCAGGTCACAGGCAGCTCGCCCAAGACCAGCTTTTAAGGCTGCAGTTTCCCCCATTTCAAAGTCAGATCGTGTTATTAGAGGAGCCGGGAGGGCCTGAGGAGGGGGCTGGAGAGGGGGCAGTGGTGGGATGTTTGATAAAACCATCCGCAGCCGCGCAGTTGTCTGATTTGTTCTTCCTGCAAAAAAAAAAAAAAAAAAAAGGAAAAAGTAGAGCTTGTCAGAGGGAAGAGTCGCTGGAATGTAAGATGGGAGAGGAGTCGCCCGTCAGCTGGCCTGGTCTCTCTCCTGCTGAGCTGAGTTATGGAGTTATCGTTGAGCTGCCCCCACCCCCGCCACCTCCCCACTTCCTTGGAGATTTTGAACATGCCATTTTATGGGGAGTCAGGGTGCACTCAAAGGATCGGACCTCAAGTTTCAAGGCCGACTGTTTTGTCCCTTGGCAGCAGCCTGAAATGAGGCTGCATTTTGCAGCCTGCAGAGCACACTGTCAGAAATCTGAGCAGAGCTTGCTTGTTTGCAGTGGAGGTTTCCCTGAGACTTGGATCAGAGAGAGCATGCTTAGGTAAACACTGGAAAGAGGCAGTAGGTAGCTCGGCTCGATTTTGCAATGCCCTCAGTTAACTGGCAGCCACCCTACTGAAACGACCCACCCCCAAATCCTCAGTGCAATCCTGGTTTTGTTGTTCAGATTTCACAGATACCCCCTAACAACTTGTTAAGCTCTTGGCCTCCTGACAAGTTCCTCTGTGGAGCTCTGAGGCCCCCAGGGCCCGTCTTCAGGGGGCCCTGGCCTGGGAGAGGTGAGGCCACCCTCCAGCTCCAACCTGGTCCCGCTTCCTCACTGAGAAACGATTTTCTCTGCCTCTCCCAGGTTACAGGCAGAGGCCCTGGTCCTGAGAACGGTATTTCTGGTCAATAACGTTTTCCAGCTGTGCGGAGGGCCCGCCTTCCCGCCTCCTGCGGCCGAGAGCCGCTTTCCCGCATTGCCTCGTGTTCTTCCAGCCCCCGTTGCCTCGTGTTCCCCCTGAATTAACGTGGCCCGCCCTCCCCCTCTCCACAGATGGCCTCGCCTCCTCCCGGGTCCGCCTGTACTTCTTCATCTCCAACGAAGGCAACCAGAACCTGTTCGTGGTGCAGGCCAGCCTGTGGCTGTACCTGAAACTGCTGCCCTACGTCCTGGAGAAGGGCGGCCGGCGCAAGGTGCGGCTCAAGGTGCACTTCCAGGAGCAGGGCCGCGGCGACCGCTGGAATGTGGTGGAGAAGAAGGCGGACCTCAAGCGCAGCGGCTGGCACACCTTCCCGGTCACCGAGGCCATCCAGGCCCTGTTCGAGCGGGGCGAGCGGCGGCTCATCCTGGACGTGCAGTGCGACGGCTGCCGCGAGCTGGCCGTGGCGCCCGTGTTCGTGGACCCCGGCGAGGAGTCGCACCGGCCCTTCGTGGTGGTGCAGGCGCGGCTGGGCGACAGCCGGCACCGCATCCGCAAGCGCGGCCTGGAGTGCGACGGCCGCACCAGCCTCTGCTGCAGGCAGCAGTTCTTCATCGACTTCCGCCTCATCGGCTGGAACGACTGGATCATCGCGCCCACGGGCTACTACGGGAACTACTGCGAGGGCAGCTGCCCGGCCTACCTGGCGGGCATCCCCGGCTCCGCCGCCTCCTTCCACACGGCGGTGGTGAACCAGTACCGCATGCGGGGCCTCAACCCCGGCCCGGTCAACTCCTGCTGCATCCCCACCAAGCTCAGCTCCATGTCCATGCTGTACTTCGACGACGAGTACAACATCGTGAAGCGGGACGTGCCCAACATGATCGTGGACGAGTGCGGCTGCACCTGACGGCCGGGCGGGCGGGGGGAGCCGGGGTGCCCGGCAGACCGGGCGTGGTCCTTCCCCGGGGCGAGGCAGGGGGCTTGGGGGGCTGCGGCCGCTGGCCCGGGGTGAGGCCTGAGATGCCCTCCTCCTTGGAGCGACCAGTCGGGACCGGGACGTGACACCCTTTCAGACACGCGCGTACGCACGCACGGCCAGATGCATCCTGCCACCCACACAGCAGCCTCCAGTACAGCAGCAGACGGCTGCAGTGACACAGGCAGCTTCAGGGCGGACGCCTGTCACCCGGAGGGACTGGGGCGAGCAGCCGCCCTTCCCACCCGCCGGCCCGGCTGTTCTGGGTCATGCCTTCCGCACACGAGAGACGAGACCGAGTGAGAGCCGCCCGGAGCGCGCCGGCCAGCGGGGGTGCCGTGCGCCCCCCCCCCCCCCCGCCTTGCACCAGGCCTGCCCTGCCTCGGGGTCTCCCGGCTCGGAGGTGCCTGCTTCTGCCCCTGCCTGGGCTCTCTGCATGGCGAGAGCCGCGCAGCCCGTCTTTTCTGTGCCCTTGGCGACAGCAAGAGAGAGAGGACCTAAAGGACACAGCTTGCCAGGCCCCGTGGGCCGGGGCGGTGACCGTGGGACAATTCGTCGCTTGGGGCCCTGGCGTGACTTACACGTGTGTTTTTTGGGGGGTGAGATGGGGGGAGAGGAGAGGGGGCTCACTTTGATGCTTTAACCTGATCACTAGCAGCTGACAGGTCGTTTATACCCGTTGGGTAACTGCAAAGAGACTTTTCTACCAGGTATGCCCTTTTAAGTTAAAATCCGAATGGTTCTAAGTGGGAGGGGGGAGGGGGGGTGACCCCGAGGCCAGGGGATGAGCCTGGGAGAGGAAACGGCGGGGTGGAGCATTCTGGAAAGGAGCAGCTCAGCTGCTCTGGGAGAGGCGGGGAAGGCTCTCTGCGGCTCCGGCTCCATGCAAGTTGCCAGCCTGTGCCGTGGCCGGCCACCGCACCCCTGCCCGAGCGCACATGATGTAGCACTTGCCGATCTCCGTGTCCGGAAGTGGCCCTTGGCGGAGCGCAGAGCTCACCGGCCCTCTCGGTATCCAAGTGCCACGTGACCTATGCAATTTAAAGGGTTGACCCACACTAGACGGAACTGGACTTGTACGACTCTTTTTATATTTTTTTATACTTGAAATGAAAATCCTTTGCTTCTTTTTTAAGCGAATGATTGCTTTTAATGTTTGCACTGATTTAGTTGCATGATTAGTCAGAAACTGCCATTTGAAAAAAGAAGTTATTTTTATAGCAGCGAAAAAAAAAAGAATACAGTTAAATGTATTATACATAATTTTGGAACCAAAGAGGCCAACAGATCAGTTTTAATTTTTATTAGATGGCGAAGCCATCTTCTACGATGTCGACCTTCTGAACAATCCCTCGAGTGGCTTGCCAGCGTTTCAGGGTATCAGTGGATTTTGTTTATTCAGTTTCGATGTGTCTTTTCTCTCCTTATGCACCCAGAAAGTAGAGTAAAAATCACCGTGGTAGAAGACAGGTGTGTATCCTTAAATCCCCATCTCTGTGTTTATTTAATAAAGCTCCCCTTAGGTTCTGTTTCATAATAATTTAAAACCAAACAATTTTCCCATAGACTTGCTGTTAAAGTATTTTACGTTTCTGTACAGTTTAAGAAAATAAAAGACGGAGTGCCATGGGCTTCTGGCCTCCTGTGATGTCCGCGGCCCTCGGTTGGAGCCAGGGGATGGTTGGCGGAGGGTGCCCAGGGGACAGGCTTGCGTGCCAGGCCGCCTCCCTGGCTTGCCCGAGCACCCTCTCCACGTGCTTGCCCCCAGCACATACACAATCAGAAAATTCGTGAATTGCGCGTTCGTTCGTTCACCCTGCTCGTCCCAAGACTAGTGCAGCCTTGTGCATTACTGCCTGAACGTGCTGCTTAAGCACCCCCTTCCCCAGAAGGAAGGAGATGCAAAACCCGGGAGGTAGGCGCACACCTGAGGCGAGTCCCTGCTCCCCTGCCCTTGGGGCGGGACGGCTGCAGCCCTGCGGAGGCTCCTTCCCTGGGTGGGAGGGTCACCGAGCGGAGGCCAGGAGCCTGCCCGTTATCCTAACTAGTGTGAGGTGGGGGCGGCGGTGCCCACGGCGGGCTGGGTACCCACTGAGCCCTGGGGTCCCGCAGCCCGCCTGCTGCCTGTTGTTGGAAGTGGTTTCATCCTCCTTTTCCAGAATTTGGAATTGGAGGCTCGGGGTAGGCCCGGGACGGGGCTGGGCACTCGAGCCCAGGTGCCACGCTACGGCCCTCGGACGGCGGCCGTAAAGCCTTGCCTCTCCCCTGCGACCCCGTGGGGTTTGGGCCATGTCGGGTCTGGGGGCCTTTGAGCGGTTGGGGTCTCAGGATCACCTACCCCTGTCCGGGGAGAAACGGAGCCAGGCCTGGCAGCCGAGGGGGTATAGCTCTTTTCGCAGCAGGACCCAGCTCCGGCCTCTGGCTTTTCCCGTTCTTTGCTAACCTGAGCCCGCTGACCAGCCAGGCTTTGGTCGTGCGGATGGGATTTGTGGATCAGCAAAGGGGCAAGGAGAGAAACGTCACTGACCCCGGCCTGGCCTGGGCACCGCAGGGGTCAGTCACTTCCCAGCTGCCCTCCTGCTCTGCGGTGGTTGGACCCAGCCCGGCGGCCCCAGGCCCTTGGCTCAGCCCTGCCTCGCTGACCCCTGGCTGTTCACAGGCGCAGGGGCGCCTCCTGGGCTGAGCGTCACGAGATGACCTGGGGGTCCGCACAGCCCCGGCTCGGTCACGCGGCCGTGCTCTGGGTGCAGGAGGCTCCCTGCTGCCCACACTCGCTGGCTCGTGTGTGCCTGTGGGATCTGGCACCCCTGATGTTGTGGTGGGTGCCAATTCCTCTTTCTCAGGAGGACAGTGAGGATGCCCCCACCCCCCCAGGAGGGCCAGGCTGTGTCCTCTGCTTTCCTGGGTCCCTGGCTTCCCTTTTCCTTCTTTTCTCACTCAATCCTCCCCTTCTCCCTATTGCCCCTTTCGCCTTTTCTGCCCTCGTCTTGCCAGGGGGCCTGAGGGTCCACCTCTCCCTAGAGGGTGCCCTGGGAGCCCCACCAGCAAGCACCCTGCACTACCCACGCCCCCCACCCTGGGCCCCACGTGCCTTGGGCTAGAATCCCACCTCCCGTCCCCTCCTGTCCCTCCCGTCCCTCCCCTCCCCCCTCCCCTCCACTCCCATCCCCTCCCCCTTCCCATCCCCCTCCCCTCCCGTCCCTTCCCCTCTCTGTCCTCCCTGCTCTACCACTCAGGCTACCAGGCCTAGCCTCTCATCCTCATTCCAGCCCTACCTGGGACCAGGGGGACAGGCAGGGCCCCCAGAGCCGGAAGGCCCCCGCCCCAGTCACAGCTCCAAGACCCTGCGATGCTGAAATCCCACCCTGAGGCTCAGCCCTGCCTGACCTTCAGAACTGCCCCGAGCCCTTAGGGCCTCCGTGGGACGGAGGGGGGGGGAACCCACCAGCTCTCCTTCCTCGGCGGGTGCCTGGGCCCTGGGGAGAGGGGACAGCTGCCCCGCTTCCCCCGCCCCCCTTCTCCCGGACAGGCAGCCCCAGGCCCCAGGGCCCGGCTGGGCGGGGGAGCCTTCAGGAGGTGTGGCGCAGAGCTTACGCCGGCCACCTGCTCCCTGGCCGAGGGCACGGAGGTGCTTGACCGCTTCCGGCCAGGGGCGTGCCGGGTCACGCAGGCCCCTCCAGGGGAGAGCCCTGCAGAGAAGCTGCGCTGCCCTTGCCCTGGGGCCGTGGCTCGCGGCCCCCTGAGACTCAGGCTCCGTGGGGACCCTGCTGGGACCCTCACGGCGGTTTTCGCAGCCCACCTCCACCCCAGAGAACCCTGCAGCCGCCCAGGGACGGGGCCAGGGACTGCAGCGGCGGTGGGGAGGTCTCAGGCTGCCGTCCAGGCCCCGCTGCCTGCAGAGAAGCGGAAACGAGACCCTCTCCCCGGGGCAGAGGCCCTGGGCTCCCCAGCCTGCACTCGCCTTTCCGTGGGGCGTTTGAGGGAAGGCCAAATGACTGGGTGCGCGTCGCAATGGGAGCTGATAGGTGCCCAGGGCGGGACGCGGGTGGGGTGGCGGTGGGAGGTCCTGTGCGAGCCTCGGGCCGCCGCGGTGGAGAGTGTGTGCAGGGGTGGGGTGGATGGGGCTGCCAGCAGGCGAGGACAGGGGATGGCGGGAGCGGTTGAGCCGAGCGTGGCGCCGCCGTTGTGTCGCTGTGTGTGGAGCTGTGGCTGTGGTCGGCTGCCTCTGGGGTGTGCGGTTTGGAGCGCGAGCATGCGGGTGTAGGAGTGAGTGTGAGACAGGGTGCCCGGGCAGCTGCGGGGGGTTTGGGAGGGTGGGGCTGTGGGCGTGTGGCTGACGCATCTGCTGCTGTGGGCGTGGATGCGTGATGAGCTGTGCGCGTTTCTTGCCCGTTTCCCTTTTCTTCTGCATCAAGGGGTTTTCCTGGCGGGTTTTACACTTTTATCGTCAGGGTAATTATATTTTCAAATTTGTGGCTTTTGCTGGGAATCCCACTTGCAGCAAGGATCTGCAATAAACCCCAAGCCTGGCAGGTGCGGGGCCGGGCGCAGGCACCGTTTGCTTGGCTCGATGTGGCTTCACACCCCCTGTGGCCTTGCCCTGGCTGGAACAGGAGTATTTTGCAAGTGGGAAGACCCCATCAGTCGGTCATTCAGTCACTCAACAAACATTCCCTGCCTGCTGTTATGTGCTGGGGCTTATGCGTCCTCTCACAATCGACCTTACAACAACCCCGAGGGCCGTAGGTATCTTACCCCATTTTATAGTGAGAAAACTGAGGGTGAGAGCCAGGAAGCCATTCTCTAACGTCCACACAGCTCCTAAGTAGTAAAGCTGGGATTTGGCCCCACGGCAGGTTGGGGGGCGGGGGGCAGGTGTTCCGGGGCCCGACCTGGATGCACAGGAGAGGGTCATGGCTCAGGGTTTTCATTCATCCGGAGGGGACCGCCCCGATCGCTGGGGCGCTGGACCGCGCCGTGTGCATATGGCGCTGTGGGGACGGCCGTGTGTGCGCCATCCCCGCTCCCTCCCCGGCGAGGTGGGCGAGCTGGCTGCTGGGCCCGGGCCAGGGAAAAAGGGCTTCGGACTGGGCAGAGCAGGGCCGGGCAGGAAAGCCGTGGCCTTGCGTGTGGCCCCGTGGTGGCGGTGGCTGGGCCCGAGGGAGCCCGAGTGTGGATGCGGGCCGGCCGGCCTGGTTTTGCCGCCCCGGCTTGGCCTGGCTCTCAGTGTCTTCAGCTGGAAAGTGGAGCCCGCCCTGGGGTTGTCACAGACACCAGCGAGTTTCGAACAGGGCCAGGCTGCAGGGTGCGTCAGGGCTGCCACCGCTTTCCAGCACGTTCTCTGCGTCAGGAAGGGTGCGGATGCCCCCTCCCCACCCTTCCCCGCCGCGGGGCCCTCTCGCCTCCGTCCTGCTCGGTTGTTCCCTCGTGGGCCGTTGGCTGGGGGCGCGCATGGCAGTAGCAGCTCACAGCTTTCGAGAGTCGCTGTCATCAGATCCAGGGCTTTGCAAGGCCACGGGGTCCCCTTCAGGACTTGGCTGCTGGGTGGGCGAGGAGAGGGAAGCGGCGCCCAGAGCAGGGGCTGCGGGAGCTCTTCGGGGGAGGAGCCTCGTCTGGGGCCTCCTCTCCCGTCGGTGTCTCCTGGAGAACCCTGGGGACCTGGCTCCCAGGGGACCGGTGGGTCATAGGAGGAGGGGGGCGGCCGGAGGGGGCAGGGTGTCCTGAGGCTGCTGGCGGTGGTCCCAGGAGGCCCTTCGTGAGCCCCGGGCTGCCCCCAGCCCTCCTCGCCCCGTCGGGAGAGCCGAGGCTGCTTCCCGGAGGAGGGCGTGCTGCCCGCGGGCGCCGCTGGACAGGAGTGGCCGCTGCTGGAGCAGGCACGGGGACCCACCTGGTGGGCTGCAGACCCTTGGAGAAGCCGAGGCTCTGAGGGTGCGCCCTGACCACGAGTCCACGTACCATTTCACGGATGGCTTCTTGGAAGCCCCCCACCGGGCCTAAACAATGCGCGGGGGCAGAGAGAGATGAGACTGCAGGAGCCTTTACACCCCGCAATGTCAGGGAGCTCTTGGCACCCCTCCTTCAGAGCAGCGGCCGCGGAGGAGGTCGGGAACCGCGCCAGACCCCACATGTGCTGGGGATGCTGGGGGCAGATTCGGGGAGGGGGCGTAGGGCGGGGAGGCCCGGGGCGGCCCGCGTGGCTTGCGGAGCCACCTACGCGGGTATTTGGGCAGAGCAGCTCCTCAGCTGCCCCTGCACCAGCCCTTCCCCTGGACTCGGCTCCCTGCCCGGCCCCTCCAGGCCTGGCCTGTCCCTCCCTAGCCACAGGGACAGGGTGGGGGTGGGGGGCAGTTCCCGGGGCACCGCCCGGGTCCAGCCCTCGTCCGGGCCGAGGGGTGCAGGAGGCGGGCCAGCCTGGGCACCCCTCGTGCCAGCTGTGGGCCCGCGGCGGCAAGGATGGGCTGCCGTGCGTGTGCAAAAAGTGGACACGGGGCCCTCCCAGGGCGCGAGGCTTCCTTCTCCCGCCTGGGCCTCGGCGCCCACGTTGCCCGGGTGGGGCCCCTGCAGGCCTGGGAGGAGAGCTGCAGGGTCAGGGGGACGGAGCCGAAAGAGCCGCAGAGGGGTCAGCTGGGCGCCGGGGCTGCCCGGGCACCATCGCCCGCAGAAATGCGGCAGGGGGCGTAAGTACTGTGCCCCCTCCCGTCTGCACCTGGGGCTCCCGGGGAGGTCGGCTGTCCTGCCCCGGCCACCAAGCTCACGCTGGCCCCAGCTCTGCCAGCCAGGCCTCGCCCCTTGGAGGCCGCGTGTACCCGCCTGCTCGGCGCAGAGGGTGCGGGTCGCCTGCGAGGGGCCCCTGTCACCCTCGGGCTGCCCCTTCCGGGCCTCACGTCCCAGCAGAGAGGCCCGCTGCCGGCGGTTAGTCCATGCCCTGGGGGATGGTGTGGGCGCTCCGGGAGGGGCCGGGCCAGGGGTCACCCTGCGTGGCCGTGGGCAGCACAGGCAGCCGGGGACGGGCTCAGGAGGGCCGTGTCTGCCCAGCACGGCCAGCCCTCGGGGCGGCTCCCTGGAGGTGCCCGGCCCTGCCGCTTCCCTGCGTCCAGACCTGCCAGGGCTCACCTCCGCCTGGAGCCTGGCCCCGCGCAGCCCTCCCGGCCCCCATGCCCGGGCTTCTGGTCCCGCCCAGGCTTACCCCTGCCCACGCCTTCCAGATGCAGGTCCTGCCCCCCAACGCCCTCGTCGCCCTCCTTCCTGGCTGTTGTCACTCAGCCTCTCTGGTGCCCGACTCCCGGCTCAGGGAGGCCCCCTCCCGGCCCACCTGCAGGGTCCCCCGCCGCGTGTGCACCTGCACGAACCCCAGCGGACGGTGGAGGCGCGGGGCCGTGTGCCCAGCACCGCCAGGAACTGGCACGGCAGCGGGGCTTGGCGCACACGTGCCAGGAGCCGAGTGCGACGCCCGCCCGCGCGCCCATTCTCCCGCGGGAGTGACTGAGGCCCGGGGAGGCTCGGCTCTGCTCCTGACCACACCCCTGTTACTTCCCCCGCTTTTGGGAGCCCCCCGTCCCCCACAGGTGATTCCCGTAACAGCGTTTCTAAAAGCCCGCTGTTGGCTCTGGGAGTTGAGAGTGGTGGAGCTCAGCCTGGCGAGCGGGCCGCTGCCGCCACCAGCTCCCGCGTGAGCCTGGTGCCCGGGTCCTCCCTGTGCCCTCTGGCACCCCCTCGAGCGAGACCGTCCTCCTTCCTGCCCGGGCCTTGCACCCTCGGGAGAGCGCGGTCCGCCACCCACTTTACTCAGTCGCAGGGAGAGGAATTGGTGAAAGCGGGGCCACGCGCCCCGTGGACGGCCGGCACGCGCGTGAGTGCGGTTATTTTCAGCGTTAATAACGACTGCTCCGGCCGTGGCGGGGAACGAGGGGGGCGCACATGCCTGGCGCCGGCTCTCAGGGCGGGCCTGCCGCAGATGCTGCTCGCCGTCCTGTCTCGGGGTGTGACGAGCCTCCCGGCCGAGGGCCCTCTTTGCCATGTCGGTGACAGAGAGGGCACGGGCCTCGGGGTCAGGGCCGGGCTCCTGGCGGGGCCAGGCGGTCAGCTCAGCGAGGGCAGGGGCTGGGACTGCCCGGGATCAGGGCCTGGCAGCCTGCCCTGTGACTCGGGGCACGTCCTCTTACCCTCTGTACCTGGATTTGACTCCTTGGGAGAGCGAGGGCCTTGGACAGCGTCCCCTGCTATGGCTGCACGGCGCCGTGCTGCCCGGCCACCTGTGCGTGACACGCTCTGGGACGGCTTCCGTGAAAAGGAACCAAGGCGGGGCCCTGGAAGACGTCACGTTGCGTGAACTAAGCCAGAGACAAAAGGACAAGGATTGGGCGATCTCACTGGTAGGGAACAGCAGAATAAACAAATTCTCCTTTGTCAGAAGCCAGAGTCCAGGGGCTCAGGGGCTGGGGGCCGGGCTGGGGAGTTAAGCTTGGTGGGCACAGCGTTTCTGTACAGGGCGACGGAAACGTTTCGCTGAGGGATGGTGGCGTCGGCAGCGCTGTGCCGTGAATGTGATCAACACCTCTGAATTCTACATTTGAATGTGGTTAGAAGGGGAAATGTTTAGGTTGTGTTTCTGTTACTAGAATTAAAAACACACACGGAAGTATGGGCCTATACGGCCCGAACGAGAGCCCGAATGTCAGCGACGGGCTGTGGTCAACAGTGTAGTTGGGAAACTACGCAGCTGGAACGCAGGAGACCCAACACAAAGCGCTAAGAACGGGCAGAGGTGTTTGGGGACTCTGTATTTTCTGCATTTTTCTGTAAGCCTTCCATTCTCTAATTAAAAAGGAAAGTGAGTGGGTTGGCCCAGATGGTTCATTCATCTCATTCCTGTAGTTTTCGTCAGGAGCCTACTATGCGCCAGGCGCGGGGCCGGTTCCCCGCCCAGAAGGCCAGCACCTCTGTCCCTTTGAGGACAGTTTCCAGCAGCCCCCGTGGGCCCCCGCCCTGGCCGGCAGCCTTCCCCGGGGGGAGAGGCAGTGCTTGGGGGGGGCCTGATTGTCACATCACCTCCAGCTCCAGGCAGGGAGGCCCGTGCCCACCGCCGGCCTGGGTCCCTTCATGGCCTTCGGTGGCAGGGGTCCCCTGACCCAAGCTGTGCGGTAGGACGAGATGTTGGCTTAGCGCTGCATCCTGCCTCTTGTGAGCTCCATCTGGGGGCGCCCCATGGGCTGTGCAGGGGCGGGAGCTGGCCTGGCCAGTAGATGTGCCTGCTCGACGTTGGGAAGGCGGGTAGACTGCCCCCCAGGGGGCATTTCTGTGCCAATGTAGAAAAGGAGGCCCAGCTGTCTAGTGCGGGTCGTGGGAAGGCGATCCCTTTGAGGTTTAGTGGCTCTTTTTGCAGGAGGGGAGCAGGGGTGTTGTCGCAAGCAGAAGACATGGTGGAGGCTGGGTAGATCCCAGAAGTGTAGAGAAACCCATCCACCCTCCCATTCTCTCAATGGGGAAACTGAGGCCAGACGGGGCGGTGACTTGCCGAGACCCCACGGCTAATGGGGCTCCGCTGGGTAGCCTGGATCCTTCCCGGAGCTTGCTCTGTGCACAGGGCCGCGGGGTCCCTGCCCAGGGCGTCGTAGTCCCCTGGCTCTGTGCAAATCCCGTGTGTGCGCACGGCTCTCCGGGGCGGGGCGAAAGGGCTCTGGGAGCCCAGGGGAGTGCACCACGGGCAAGGCTTGCAGGGCAGGTGGGTCTCGACTGCATGGCCCCTTGCTGCAGAACCCGCCCTGGGCCGGGCTCCTCGGTCCCTTGGTTTCTCAAGCCTGCGCAGGCCGGGGTGAGACACAGGGGCCCGTGAGCCAGCGGGCTTGGCTCTAGCCTGTCCTGGCTGTGTGCCCTGGGGCTGGTGACTTAACCTCTCTGAGCCCTTAGCACCCTCATCCTAACACCGGGGCTAATAACAGGGTCTAGCTGCTAGGCTTGCTGCAAGGGTTGAACGAGGTAATTAGTGATCACAGCCACCGCTGATTAAGAGCTCACGGAGCTCTTCTAAGCCTCTCACAGTGTTTTAACTCAAGGAATCCCACGCAGCGTGGCTGGGTGGAGCTGGAACTAGATCCCAGGTCTGGGACACGGGTGCTCCCTGTGCCTGGTCTGAGCCTTCTGGAGCGGGGCCAGGGAGGCAGGGGCCACGCCCACCACCAGACGCCCCGGAACTGGCCCCAGGGGTGGCCCCTGCCGGAGCGGGTGCTCCCGTCCTCACCGTTGCTCTCCGGGGCGCTGTGCTGGATCTCCTCACACGCCCACCTACCTGGCCGGACCGCGCGCTGGTGGGCGCCCGCGCGCCCCGAGCCTGTGCTCTCCGCAGGCACTGGAAAGGGCACCCCAGCTCAGTTCTCTGTTATCCCACGAGACGCTGCCCAGCGCTCCCGCCCCGCCTCGGGTGCCGGCAGGGACGGCCCGGCCGCGGGGGCCTCCGAGGCCCAGGGAGGGGGCCTGCCCGACGGGCTTGGCTTCCGCCCCTGCACGCCTTCCTGAAACCGCCCCGTTCGGCCTTGACTTAGCCCCTTGGCAACGGATCCATTACCCAGCCGCTCCCCCCAACGCGGCCGTCCAGGAGAGGCAGCTCTGAGAGCAGGATGGCGGGGAGGGCTTTCTCCGTGCAAGGCACAGTCGTGAGCCCGCAGGTGGAACCTACTTCATTGCGTCTTCCCGGTTCTTTGTCCGGAAATCGTGAGGAATTCCAGAGCAAGGGCGCACAACCCGGCCCAGAAGTGCACAGGGGAGTATATCAGGGAGGGCTTCCTGGAGGAGGTAGTCCCTGGGTCAAATCTTGCCAGACCAATGGACAGGCATTCTAAGAAGTGCAGAGGCCAGGAGCAGGGGGGCCTGGCCCTCTGTGCTGCACCCGCGACAGGCCCCCAGAAGGCCGGCCTGCCCAGGGAGGTGCCCACGACCCCTTCCTCTCACCCCTTGGCCACAGGCCACCCTCCTCCCACACTCCCTCCCCGCGGCTCTGCTTCGAGTGGTGCCCAGAGCCCTCTGACTAGCAGCCAGGAGCAAAGCGCAGCAAAACGCCCCTTTGGAGGGACCAATCACCTTTTCCTTTTAAAAAACCGATCTCACGGGCGGTTTTGTCGTCGTTATCGTGCGTTGTGCCCACTGAGCAAATCAGGAAACCCCAGGAGAGTATAAGGAAACGGAGGCTCACCCAGAGCCCGCAGCCCGAGAGGCCCAGGGCCCCTGTGCCGGGACACGCGCGCGCTGCTCGGCTCTCGCCGGGGGTGCCGCTCTCGGCCTCCTCTTCCGCGTCGCGCTCCTGTGCCCGCGTTTGCCCCGCGCTAGGCGCCGTCTCCAAAGCGCGTTTTCCCGGCTGCCTCTTGCCTTGGGACCCTCTCTCCTGCCGGCGGCTGTTAGGTTCGCGTCCAGTTTTCCTCCTTTAGAAACCGTGCTGTGATGCAGAGCCTGTGGCCAGCCCCTCGGTGGGCCCGGGGCCTGCATACCCCCTCCCCAGGAGGGCCTGCCTGCGGGGAGAGACCCCTCGGCGGCCCTCTGCAGGGCCAGGCAGCGGAGCTCCTGGAATGTTCTCGGGACGCGGAGTGCCCGGGTCTTACGGCAGATGCTGATGTGGCGGGTGTGGGGTGGGCACGGCCCTGCCTTTCCAACCGGCTCCCGCGAAGCCCACCGAGTGGCCGGCAGGCAGCCTGTCCGCGGGCCAGGGCCACGCCTCGCCCTCCCAGAGCTGCCTGGGGGGGGTCCCCAGAGCTCAAGGCCCCTGTGGGCCAGCCTGGGCCGCTGCCGCCCCTGCCGCGGGCTAGGGACACCCCTTCCTCTGCGGGTCCCCACCGGTACGGTGGGCTGATCGTAGGGCCTATTTCTCAGGGACAGTGAGGGCCCGGAGCTAGGGGACCCATCCGGTGGGTGGCAAGGGTGGGTGCACAGTGTTGGCGGTGGTTACCGTGAGTGGTGGGTGACTGAGGACAAGGACGACAGGCAGGGCCGGCTCCCACTGGGCTGTCCTCTGTGCTGTCCCTTCGTCTCTCCAGCGTCTGTTTGCTCATCTGCGGATCCGTTCCCTACCCCCGGCCTCCCATTTGTCACATGGCTTCTCACTCAGTGCCTGTGGGAGCAGGTGCTGGGTTCGCGCGGGGCCACAGCAGCTGATGAAACAGACAGGCCCTGTCCTTGTGGAGCTTCTTGTGCCCACGAGGGAGGGGGACGGACCTGTGCAAGTCGGGGAAGCCGCTGCGGAGAAGACGGTGTAGCAGCCTGGTAGAGAGGGAGCCAATCACAGAAGAAGGTGTGTGGGTGGGGTGGAGGTCAGGCTAGGCAGAGGCACGTGCAAAGGCCCTGAGGCGGGGAGGGGTCCTTCCAGGCAGAGGACTGCACAGAGGGCATGTGCAAAGGCCCTGAGGCGGGGAGGGGTCCTTCCAGGCAGAGGACTGCACAGAGGGCATGTGCAAAGGCCCTGAGGCGGGGAGGGGTCCTTCCAGGCAGAGGACTGCACAGAGCGCATGTGCAAAGGCCCTGAGGCAGGAGGGGGCTTCTCTGTACTGGGGAGTCAAGGTGAGCTGAGGCAAAGAACACTCGGCCAGCCGAGGTCAAGGTGGAGTACAGCGGGTGGGGTAGGCATGCCTGTATGTGATGGAGAACCCGAGAGATTTTAAAGGATCCCCCTGGCTGCTGTGTGGAGAATGGACCCTTGTGGAGTGAGAGGGGCGAAGGCAAACTGCTCAGATGCAGGTTCTGGGTCAGCTGTGGGGGCCGTAGTGGCCGACAAAATAGACACGGCCCCTGCAATGTCCAGGCAGAGCTCAAGGGAGCTGTGACGGGGCGAGGGATGAAGCGCTTGGAGGCCCAGGGGACGTGGCGGGGGCAGCGGGCCGGGCTTGGCGGCGGGCTCGGAGGGTCCCTGTCGGGTCACCAAGTAGGGGCCCGGGCCTCGGCCACTTCCTGCCACCCCCCCAGCCTCGCTCTCGGGAAAGAGGAAACAGCCTTTTACCGCCTGGGACTCCAGGCCACCTGCGGGACGGGCCCCGCGCGCCCGAGGCTGCAGGCGCTGTGCACCCGACCCGCTGTGAGGGCGCTGCCCCGGAGAGGCGGGTTGTCGCCGGGAGCGGGGACTCTGGAAGGAAAGGCCAATTTGCCAGCCCGAGAGAGCCGGGCAGTGGCTTTTGAGACCCCCTCCTGGACGGGATCGCCCAGGCCTCAGGACGGTTTCTGAACTCATGAAAGGAGGGGGGCTCTCGGCAGCTGGGACTCCGCGGCAGGGCTGCGCGGGGAAGCCGTGGGCCCATGAAGCCGCAAATTTGCCGAAAGGGCGGGGTGGGGGGTGCGCCTGGAAACCAGCAGGCAGGGGACAGACAGCCGCAGCCCCTTCTCGGCAGGGACCCCCCCATGCGAGCTGCACCGAGGAGGCAGGCCCAGCCCGCCAGGACTTCTGAGGCCCCTCTTTCCGGGGGTCTCTAGGTCTGACTGGCTTCCTTCACTTTGCCTGATTGTACTTCGAGGCAAGCTTGTGGGTGCTGAAGTGGGCGGGGAATGGGCTGCGGAGAGTAGGCACAGCCTCTCACCACCCCGTGTTTAGAACTCCTGGCAAAGACCCCGTGCCTGGGAGCTCATCGAAGTCTTGGGTGTATGCAAGGGCCTAATCTTATCGCCTCTTCATTGACTGCTGGTGAATTGGAGTCCCAGAGACATCGCCTGATTTTCCCAAGGTCGCACAGCAGCTAGAAGACGAGCTGGCAGATTCAAGGCCAGGCAAGGACCTAGGGGCTCCTCGACTCTCTGCTCCTGCCCTCCCTCCTTCCTTCGTGTTTGATTAGCACCACAAGGCCAGTTGGGCCCCTCAGAAATCCCTAGGCCATGAGTCCCGTCCTGGGGTTGGCCCCCCCTCCAAAGGGCTTGCGGGTGAACTGTTGTGATGAACTATTTCTAAGGTAGGAAAGGAGAAACTAGATCACGAAGCCCTGGGGAAGGGCTGTGGCTGGCACAGAAATAGCCGATCCCGGCGGCGGGCAGGCGGGACCCGGGGTGGCTCGGGGGGTGTTTCGGGGGCCCTGGACAGGGGCAGGGCCTGTCCTTAGAACTCATTCCTGAGCGTGCGGCCTCGGGCAGGTGCTGCCCCCTGCGCCGGCCTGTCAGGGACGCCGCCTCCGCTTCGCGCCCTGAGTCACCTCCTTTCAAAGCGCTGCCCTGTTCCTGGCAGGTGCGCCTGAGTCACCCGTGCCCGCGGGACCCGCCTGTCCCCGCAGCCCAGGAGGACCAGGGCAGCGGGCACGGGCTGGCCCCAGAGGGGCTGGGGAGCCTGGCGGGATTCAGGAGCTGTGGCAGCCTCCCAAGGACCCGGGCCTGGTGGGGACCCCGGAGCAGGGGCACCCAGGGGTCCCAACGGTGACCAGGGAGCACGCCCAGGGGGAGGGCGAGGGAGGGGGCGAAGGGGACGAGTGGGGTGGAGCGGAGTCGAGAGGGAGGCCCGGCACGGTGCTTGGGGCAGGCGCTTCACCTCCTCGAGCCTCAGTTTCCTCCTCCGTGAAATGGGGGTAACAGCAGGTCAGACTGTAGTGAGAGTCAGTGAGTAATCCCTAGGAGAGACTGGCACGTACTCGGTGCCCAGCGCGCGTCAGCGCGGTCACTGCCGCCGAGCGGCGATGCGCCTGGGTCTGGGGAGAGGTCCTGGGCAGAGGCCGGGGTGGGGGGCGTGGGGGTGGGAGCGAGGCGAAGAGGAGCCCAGGTCGCCCGGGGGGTGGCGTGGGGGGAGAGGAGAGCAGGAGGGGAGCGGCCGCGGCAGTGCCGGGCTTGAGCAGGCCCCGCGGCGCGGGAACGGCCCTCGTGGCTGTCGCACTGAGACGGGATTCGCCTGCCGTCCCGCTCACCCATGTCAGGGGGGCACTTGGGTTTATATGCACGGCCTTCACCGCAGTCAACGTCTGTGTCACTCCCCCTCAGAGAAAAAGCCCGAGTCTGTTAAGCCAGGGGCTCTTAATATGAGCATGAATGGAAATTCAAAAAAAGCAGGATTCTTGTGGGGACATGTGGGTGCAGGTGTGATCTATTTATTAAATAATACACAGTACAGGGTGCACTTCGTAAGGGGTCCGTGGAAGAAAACAGGCTAAGAACTGCTGGTCAGAGTCGTTCCCTAACACCCCACCCCCAGGCAGCCACTAATGTCCTCTGTCTTATGCCTGTTCTGGACATTTCAGATCAGTGGAGCCACAGGACCTGTGGTCCTTTGTAATGATGCTTCTTTCTTTCAGCTTCATGTTTTCAGGGTACATCCGTGTTGTAGCATGTATCAGTACTCCATTCCTTTTTATGGCTGTGTAATACTCCCTTGTACAGGTGTACCACGGTTTATTTTTCTGTTCATTAGTTGATGGGCATTTGAGCTGCTTCCCACCTTTTGGCTAGTGTGAGTGATGCTGTTATAAATATTTGTGTCGTGACAGTATTGTAGCCAATGAGATGCACCCTAGGCACGATAATTTGTAATTGAAAACTTTTCCCAATACTCCATGACTACTTGAAATATTTGTGTACAAGTTTCTGCATGGATATATGTTTTTAGTTCTCTTGAGTATGTCGTAGGAGTAAAATTGCTAGATCATAGGATAACTCTGTTTAACTCTTGAAGAAACAGCTAGGCAATTTTGCACAGCGGCTGCCCCATTGCACATTCCCACCTGCTGTGCTGGGTGTACCAGTTTTCCCACGTCCTCACCAGCTCTTGTGCTGTCTGACTTTGATTAAAGCCATCCTGCTGGTTTTGATTGCATTTCCCTAATGACTAATAATGCTGAGCATCTTTTCATGAGCCTACGGGCTAGTTGGCATTAGTTTTTTGGAGAAATGTATGTTCAAGTCCTTTGCCCCGTTTTAGATTGGATCATTTCTCTTTTTATTATTGAGTTGTAAGTGTTCTTTGTATATTCTAGATACAAGTCTTTTATCAGATATATGATTGAAAATGTCTTTTTCTTTGCTGTGAGTTGTCTTTTACTTTCTTGATGGTGGTCTCTGAAGTGCGAAAGTTTTAAATTTTGATAAAGTCCAAATGGCCTTTCGTTTTTTTCTTCTGTTGCTTGTGCTTTTGGCATCATAGCTAAGAAATCTTTGCCTAGTCCAAGGTACAAAGATTAACCCCATGTTTTCTTCGATGAGTTTTACAGCTTTAGGTCTTTTTTATTTTCTAAAGACTTATTTATTTCTCTCCCCCCACCTCCATCCCCCTGTTTTCTACTCTCTGTGTCCATTCACTGTGTGTTCTTCTGCGTCTGCTTGTATTCTCATTAGGCAGCTCCAGGAACCGATCCTGGGACCTTCCGGAGTGGGAGAGAGGCGATCATTCTCTTGCACCACCTCAGCTCCCTGGTCTGCTGCATCTCTTATTGTCTGGCCTCTGTGTCTCTTTTTGTTGCGTCATCTTGCTGCACCAGCTCTCCACATAGGCCAGCACTCCACGCGGGTCAGCTCACCACACAGGCCAGCTTGCCTTCACCAGGAGGCCCTGGACATCGAACCCTGGACCTCCTGTATGGTAGGCGGGAGCCCAATCGCTTGAGCCACGTCTGCTTCCCATCTTTAGGTCTTTGATCCATTTTGAGTTCATTTTTGGATTTGGTGTGAGGTAGGCTTCAGCGTCTTTCTTTTACACTGTGGAGATCTAGTTATCCTGGCACCATCTGTTAAAAAGACGACTCGCTGTCTTTTGAATTGTCTTGGCACACTTGTGGAAGATGAATCGACCATGAATGTGAAGTCTTTTTCTGGACTCTCACTTCTATTCCATGGCTCTAGATGTTGGTTCTTAAGTCAAGTAACAAACTGGCATTTTGAAATTGGGAAGGGTGAAGTTTAGGATCAACCCATTATTTTTGCCAAGATGCCACTTTGAATTTTTTTTAGATTTATTTTATTTTATCCGCCCCCCCCCCCTTTGTTGTTTTGCTCACTGTGTTCATTTGCTGTGTGCTTTCTGTGTCTGCTCATCTTCTCTTTAGAGGTGCTGGAAACTGAACCCAGGACCTACCACGTCAGAGAGAGGCGCTCAACCACTTGAGCCACCTCAGCTCCCTGCTTTGTTGTATCTCTCATTGTCTTTCCTCTTTGTGTCTCCTTGTTGCGTCATCTTGTTTTGTTAGTTTGCCATGCCTACCCCTTGTGTCAGCTCACTGTCTCGCTCATCCTCTCCAGGAGGCACAGGAAACCGAACCTGGGACCTCCTGGGTGGTAGGCAGGAGCTCAATTGCCTGGGCCACATCCACTTCCCCCAGCTTGAATTTCCAAGGGAATCGTGTTGAACCTGTAGTTGATCCGTTTGGAGAGTATTGCCATCTTAGCAATACTGTTTTCTGATCCATGAACATGGGTTGTCTTTCCATTTTTTTAGGTCTTCTTTTACTTCTTCCTGTAATATTTTGTAGTTTTCAGAGTATACGTTTTGTACTTTTTTTTTTGGTCAGGAAGTCATTTACTGGAGGGCACGAGTCTGGGGGGGCAGGGCGGGCAAAGCCTTCACGTGCGCGGGGCCTGCCCCTTGTGCCAAGGGCCGCAGCTGGGGCTGGATTTGACCCCACGGCCATTCGGGATGAGGCGCTTCTCAGCCACCACGTCCTCGAATGCGTCTGCCCGGAATTTGGTGACGCCCGCTTCTTGGAGACGCGGAGTTTCAGGTGGGCCCTTGGCAACACCTCGGCCACATGCTCCTTGTTCTGGGGCTTGGTGCAAAATGACGCGATGACTTGGCCGATCTGGGCCCAGGCCACTGTGCCCGGGGGCTCTCCAAAGGCGCCTTACATACCTTCTGGGGCCTCTCCTGGGGCAGCGACGGGGTCAGCCAGGGCCATCGACAGGCAGGGGCTGTCTCCAAGGCCCCTCAGGGCGGCCCAGACAGGCGACAGGCCCCGGACACCACGGAGGGGACTGCCTGCTGCACGCTGGGCCCCCACGGGAACTTCACACTTGTTTTGTCCAACGTTTCTCCTAAACGTTTCACCTTATTTTTGGTGCAATTGTTAATGGAATTGCTTTCTTAATTTCATTTTCCGATTGTTCATTGCCAGCGTATAGAAATGTGGTGGATTTCCGGTAACCGATCTCATATCCTGCAAATTCGCTCAACTGGTTTTATGAGTTCTAAAAGTTTCAAAGTGGATTCCTGCAGACTTTCTATATGTCAGTTTTGTCACCTACAAATAGGTAGTTTGACTTCTTTCGGATCTGGATGCCTTTATGCTTGCCATTTTCTTACCTAAGTGCTCTGGCCAGAACCTCCAGCTTTGCCTTTGGGTGCAAAAGGGGGCCCACCTGGGCTCGGGCCCCGCCGGTCCAGCTCCTCGTACACCGCGGGGCCCTGCACCCACTCTCACCCGCTCCTGGCCCCTGCCCTCATCTCATTCCCTGTCCTGGCACCGCCCACCTGTACCAGTGCAGCCCCAGCCCCCTTGAGCCAGCGCTCAGCTTCGCAGCTCATGAATGCACCTCTCGGCGCGGCCGGTTCTCGGTGCCCTTCCACCCAGCTTGGCGTCCCGGGCAGGGCCGCTGGCCACGAGGACAGGCGGTCAGTGAAGCTGGAAGGAGGCAGCGGGAGCCGCAGGGGTCTGGAGAGCGCAGGGCTGCCATGACGTCCAGTGAGGGACCGGCCACAGTGGGGGTCTGGGGCCCCCAGGACTCCTCTCTCAGGGGCCCCTGCTGCTTGCGGCGGGAGGAGGGTTCTGAGACTTCGTGGGCAGGAGGCAGGCCGCCGCAAGCCCGTCCTCACCGCATCCCACGAGACAAGCTGGGGGTCGAGTCACCGCCCCAGGCGAACTGCTTCCTCCTAGGGCAGGTAGAGTCTGGCCCAGAGGGTGGCAGAACCGCTGCTGGGGCGCTTGGAGGACTCCCCGGGATCCGGAGAGGGGCCGGGAGATGGGAGATGGGAGATGGGCAAGGGTGCCTGGTCGGAACGTGGGAAGAAATTCCAGTAACGGTGTGGGGGCTGAGGCACGGCGAGCCCCAAACTTCCAGGGCTCAAGACCAGGCCTGGAGTTTGAGAGCAAGGAGGAGAGGGTGTGGTGGCCAGGGGGGCCGGCCAGGGCCGCCGGCCAGGGAGCTGGGCGCCCGGCCCTCGCGTGCTCTGTGCGAGTTAGCTCGGGGGCCTGCTCTGGTGTGAGCCTGCAGGGCGCTCTCAGCAGGGCTTCGCTGACTCTCTCGAGACACCCTTGTGGGCGGCGGACTTGGCCCAGTGGTTAGGGCGTCCGTCTACCACATGGGAGGTCTGCGGTTCAAACCCCGGGCCTCCTTGACCCATGTGCAGCTGGCCCATGTGCAGCGCTGATGCGCGCAAGGAGTGCCCTGCCATGCAGGGGTGTCCCCCGCGTAGGGGAGCCCCACGCGCAAGGAGTGCGCCCCGTAAGGAGAGCCGCCCAGCACAAAAGAAAGTGCAGCCTGCCCAGGAATGGCGCCGCCCACACGGAGAGCTGACACAACAAGATGACGCAGCAAAAAGAAACACAGATTCCATGCCGCTGACAACAGAAGTGGACAAAGAAGACAACGCAGCAAATAGACACAGAGAACAGACAACCGGGGTGGGAGGGGAGAGGAGATAAATAAAAAAATAAATCTTAAAAAAAAAAAAAAAGACCCTTGTGAACTTGATGGGAAGGCGGGCTCTGGGGAAGGTGGTTTAAGAGCAGCGGCTTCCTGCTTCCCTTTTTTAAGGAATGTCAGTGGGTGCGATATAAATACCATAAAGGCCTCCCTAGTCTTGCCAGCCTTGGTAACCCCTGGGTTAAGGAGGGTGGAACGGTTCTTCCCTGCAGGACTTCTCAGAGCCTTCACTGCCTCGTGTTCCCTGCGAGTTTTCAAGAAGGGGCTAACACGTTACGTGTCTCCACTTGGTTTGCCTTGTGGAATCTGCCCAGCCTGGCGGTCCCCAGATCACACCTTAGGAAATGCTGGTCTCTGGGCAAGTTCCCGGGGGCCCTCCTTACCTCCAGCCTTAGAGAAGCCTCAGGGGTTGAGCCTGCCCGCAGGAGGAAGGGCTGGCGGCTGGGAGACAACGAGCTCAAAACCCTCCCCACGTGTCAACGAGGGGCTATGAGAGCAAGGGGCGTGAGCGGCATGTGCACACACAGCTCTGCACTCACGGACATAAAGGAATAAGAGAAGTCTGCCTGGTGACCTGCCCTGGTCCTCGGAGTTGGGGCCTGCGGCCTCTGTGGGAAGGGGTCGTTGTGCCTGGACCCCCAGGAGGGAAGGGGACTTTGGGGGGCAGGCCAACCCCTGTCTGAGGCTGGGGAGGGTGGTTCAGATGGGGTCTGGTGGCTCGTGGCCAATCCTGGCCCCCACCCCCTTGGGAGCCCACTCCCCTAAGACAGAGCTCGGGGTGTGGCAAGCCTAGAATTTGGTCAGGGCAAGTATCTGCGTCACTTCTGTTCCTCTGCACCCCTAACTTTTGGGGGGGCTATTGCCAGATTGCCTCCCCTTGGCCTTCCCAAAGAGAAAGGCCCCCCGAGTCCCTTCGCCCCCTGGGGAACTGGTGAGCTGGGACCCCGGCTGCCCCCGGCCCACCGCCTGAAAGCCCCTTACTGCTCTCGTGTCGTGGTGGGGGCTTCTCCATCTTCAGCTGCCGCCGGGGCTGGCCAGGGCGGGCACGAGCTCTCCCTTGCCCCAGCTCCTGGCCGGGGGCTCCCGCTCCTCATTCACCCACCGCGCCGGACCCCAGGGCTGGGCAGCTGGCGCGGGCGGCGCCTCAGGAGCCAGATGCCATGTGGACCTGCGACCCGGATGGACTTTGCAACCCCTGGCTGAGTGGCGGGAGCAGGCTGGGCGCCCCCAGGCCCAGCCCTGTGGCGGGTGCACGTGCGGGCGTTTGTCGGTTGCCTTCAGTGTTTTTAAAATTGCCTAGTGGTTACATATATATACACTCACGTGCACAACACACACGTTTTGCCATTTCAACCATTTGTAAGTGTACGGTTTGGTGGTGCTCATTTCACCCACATGTCATGCTACCATCACCACCATCCGTGGTTGAAACTTTCTCGTCACACCAGACAAAACGCTAAGTGATAGCTCCCCACCCCCTTCCCACCAGCCGCTGGTAGCCTCTCACCTGCTTTGTCTCCGAGAATTGGCTTATTCTGGATATTTCCTGTGAGTGGAATCGTAGTTTTGGCCTCTTGTGTCTGGCTTATTTCACTCAAGATGACGGCTTCAGGCTGCAGCAGGTAACAGATCCTCACGTCCTCGGCGGCAGAACAGCCCCCTGCACAGACAGACAGCGTTGTGTTCCCTCCCGTCTGCTGATGGACGCTTGGTGTGCTGTCGCCGCGTGACACTTGAGGATGGCAAGTGCCACGACCCTCAGTGGACAGGGGTCTGTTTGCCTGGTCGGCTTCAGTGTCGTCATCCGAGAACTGCGCAGGCTGGCAGGGGCCTTACCTGTGCCACCCCACCTGGCAGTGACTGCGACCCCTCAGTGTCGTCATCCGAGAACTGCGCAGGCTGGCAGGTGCCTTACCTGTGCCACCCCACCTGGCAGTGACCGCGACCCCTCAGCCCCTCCCCGTCACCCCACCCCTCCCCACCACCTTGGCCCCCGCAATAAGTCCTTTTATCTTTTATTAACAACTTTATTTCAAATTCACAAAAGTGAAAGAACAGAAAAGGGCATCTCCACAGGTTATGGAAAGTTTATTCCTAGGAAGCTCTTTTGCAGGCACTTTGATCTCGTCTAATGCCCACGGCTAACTCAGTTGTCTTCTAGTGTTCAGAAAGATACACAAGCACCGACTAGTTAAATGACATAGTCAAGGGCCCCTTATTAATGAAACAAGAAACACAAAACAATGAAGGAGAGAAAAAACAATGCTTAATCTTATGCCTATCTCACACAGCCAAACCCCATATTCTTTTGAATCCAAATTCCACCAGAAGCAACTTTAGCAATGGGGGTGGGGTGGGGTGGGGGGAGCTGAGGTCCTGGGAAGTGGCAGACCAAGGGCAGAGAGCTTCTGGGGGTGGGGGGCCTTCAGGGACCCCTCCTCCCAGTCGTTGCTCAGGGGTGGCTCAACCCAGAGGCCAGGTCACGCGGGGCCTCCCGGGGCAGGCGGTCTCCTGGCCCCCGCCAGCCCAGCCTCGACCTTGGCATTCCTTCTCCTGGGGCTCTAACTCCCCTCTCACCCGCTCGCCTCCCCCTGCCTCTGCTCTGTGGCCTGTGCTCTCCCCTCCCGTCTTTGCCTCTCCTCCTGGACCCACATCCACTGCCTTCCTCCCTTACTCCCTTTGACGACTTAAAAATAAACTGACACCGAGAAATGGCCTCTAGGAAAGACTTGTCCCCAGGTGAGTGTCCTTTCAGCCAGGTGAGTGGCCCCTTGATAAAATTGCATTTTGACCCAATATGAAATTAGTCCCACCTGCCCTGCTCCCCCACATAAGATGGACAAATCCTAGTCCAATCAATACGAGTCGAGCTCATTTCCTTTCCATGTTTATAAAAATCCTTTGCAATTCCTAGAACCCTAAAGCTACTTCCATTCTGGCTTCCTTTGTTGCAGCAAAACTTTGATGTCCCAAATAAATTGCCATAGTCTATATACTCGACTCTGGTTTGTCTTTCACACCGTTCAGCCCAGGTGAGTGCTCTTTCAGCCCAGGTGAGTGCTCTTTCAGCCCAGGTGAGTGCCCTTTCAGCCCAGGTGAGTGCCCTTTCAGCCAGGTGAGTGCCCTTTCAGCCAGGTGAGTGCCCTTTCAGCCCAGGTGAGTGCCCTTTCAGCCAGGTGAGTGCCCTTTCAGCCCAGGTGAGTGCCCTTTCAGCCCAGGTGAGTGCCCTTTCAGCCAGGTGAGTGCCCTTTCAGCCCAGGTGAGTGCCCTTTCAGCCAGGTGAGTGCCCTTTCAGCCTGGCAATGAGGACAGAGTATAAGCTTCAGGCTAGGCTCCTGGGCTTGGACCCAGCCTGCCGCTGTGGTGTTTGCTGAGGCCCCACTCAGTAAGTCCTCACTGTGTGCTAGGCACCTACTGTATGCTCAGTCTGTGCTCAGATGGTTTCCTGTAACCCCCAGAGTAACGTAATGTGTGTGGAGGTATGTTATTTCCATTTCCAGGTGAGGAAACCGATGCACTGCTAGTTACGTAACTTGCCCTCAACCGCAGCTAGTGAGAGCCAGGATCTGGCCAAGCGCCCTGGCTGCAGGGCCGAGCACCCAAGCGCTCAAGTGCCTGCTGCTGCAGCAGCGCCGGCCGGGGCTCAGCCCCCAGCCGCAGGCCCCGGGGTGCCCTGATGTAAATGTCTGTCCACACCTTGTATGCGGTGGGTGCTCAGAGGCGGTTCCTCCGCCGTTGTGATCTCCTTACCACGGCTTGAATCCCCAGACCTCCCGGCGATGCCCCCAAACGGGCTGCGCACTGGGCTGGGGAGGTGGGGGGCGAGCCCCACGAGCAGGTCCTTCCGTCCCCTTGGGTCACCTCGGTGGGGACTGGGGTCTCCTGCAGACCTCCCCCTCCCGGCCCTCCGCCCGCCCCATCCAGCCTGCGGAGCTGCTTGGCGGCCACAGTCCTGCTCAGCCCCTGGGAATGGGAACTCCCCGCAGGCGCCCGGGGGTTCAGCGGCCCCAGGTGATGGCAGGAAGTGAGCAGGTGGAGGGGGCTGCCCTGCCTTCGAGCCCCTCCTCCATCGGTCAGCGCCCCCCACCCCCGGCCTGGGCCCCGCGCCCTGCCCCTCCTCCAGGCCGCCCGGCCGCCCCCTCCCCTGCGCAGAGGCCACCTAGGCCTCCAGCCCCGCGCCCCGCTGCCCTCGGTCCTCTCCCCTGGCCTTGCCCGCCTTCCCTCTCGCCTGCTCCTGACGCCCGCCGGGGCCGGGCTGCCGGGTCCAGCGCGCGCTGCTTGCTCCCAGCCTGCTGGACGTCTCACGGCCCGCGACGCGGCCGCCCTGCGCCCGCCGGATTGCTCTTTTTTTTTTTTTTTTTTAAAGATTTATTTATTTATTTAATTTCCCCCCCTCCCCTGGTTGTCTGTTCTTGGTGTCTATTTGCTGCGTCTTGTTTCTCTGTCCGCTTCTGTTTTCGTCAGCGGCACGGGAAGTGTGGGCGGCGCCATTCCTGGGCAGGCTGCACTTTCTTTTCACGCTGGGCGGCTTTCCTCACGGGCGCACTCCTTGCGCGTGGGGCTCCCCCACGCGGGGGACACCCTTGCGTGCCACGGCACTCCTTGCGCGCATCAGCACTGCGCATGAGCCAGCTCCACACGGGTCAAGGAGGCCCGGGGTTTGAACCGCGGACCTCCCATATGGTAGACGGACGCCCTAACCACTGGGCCAAAGTCCGTTTCCCCAGATTGCTCTTTTCTCCTGGTTTCCGGGAGGCCCGACGGTGTGCGCGGCTCTTGCTCCCAAGCCAGGCCTTCTTCCCTCCTGCCCCCCCCCACGGGGTGTGGTCCCTGCCGGCTGCTCTCTTCCCGCACCCAAGGTTTGGCCTTTAGGTCCCAGCCTGTCTCGCTGCCCTCAGGGTCTGTCCTCTGGGGCGCCCCCCAGGCACCTCAAACTCAGCCGGAACAAGACAGAATTCCCGACCTCCCCTCCCTGCCTCCCCCCAGCAGCCCCCATCCCTCAGGCTCTAGCGCCAGCCTCCTGGGCTGCACCCCTGACTATCCCCCCGCCAGCCCACCCTCACCCAGTCCACCAGCCGGGCCCGTTAATTCCATCTCGGACTGATCTGCCCCATCACAGGCGCCCACCCACCCCGCACAGCCCCCCAAAGGGGTCTCCCCGTGGCCACTTCACAGAGGACTCCCTTCCCGACAGGGAAAATTAAGCTCCAACCCTCTCCCCACAGGGCCTGGGTCAGCAAGGTTTGGAGGAAGGAATGGGCCAGAACCCATCAGCGGGTCCATCCCCCCGTATCGGGGTGCCTGGCCCTGCGTGGAAGCTCACCCCAAGAACGCATGAGGTCAAACCAGCTGCCTTGCCCCGAGGCTGCCCTTGGCGCTTGGAGAGACCCCAAATGCTGGGGCTGCGGGTGCGGGGCCCAGCGCACGCCTCGCCCCGCGGGCCCCCGCCCCCGGGCACCTGCTGCCCCCCTTGCTCTCCGCAGGGAGCCAGGGCGCCCTCCGGGCCCCTCCGGTTTGGTCCAACGAGGCCACTGGCTGCCGCCACCCTGCGTGCTCCCGGGCGGGACCTGCCGCGCTTCCGCCCTCAGCCCCTTCGCAGGCAGAACCGGAGGCCTGGGGGCCTTCGGCTGGAGGAGAGCTCCTGGGGTGCAGCCCCCTGCCCCGGGGGTGCAGGTGTAGCTCTGGGTGGCGGCCTCCTCCTTCAGCCAGCGGCTGTGTGGGTGCCTGGGCTGGGGTCCCCTGCGAGTCTCCGCCTCTCGCCCCAGCTTCCGGGGCCTTCTCTGCATCGCCTGTAAATGCTGATTGTCCTCGGCGTGTCGCGTTTGTGCGAGGCCTGACGCCCAGGAGGCCACAGGGGCCCCTTTCCAGGAGGACGGGGGCTTGGGTCAGGGAGCAGCCCGCAGGCGAGGGTGGTGCTGGGCTGGAAGGGCGGGCTGGGTGCGTGCCCGCCCCTGCGGCCCTGCCTCCTGCAGCCAGCTCTGCGGGGGGCCGCGGGGAGCCCCAGCAGGTAACTGGAGGGGCAGGAGAAGGGCCCGGCTGGCCCCGCTCCAACAGGGGCCACACAGCGGAGAAGAGGGGGCCATGCTGGGAGCGAGGGGTCAGCGTGGGTGATGATGGCCTTCAAAGCCCGGCCCGTGGTAGGGGGGAAAGGCAGAAGGGAGCAGTGGGTGACGCCGTGGGGACTGGTGCTGGCCCTTTATCTGCATGCTCTTGCCTCTCCCTCTGAGGGGAGCTCATTACCACCACTTAACACTGGAGGAGCTCAGACTCAGAGAGGTTAAGTGATTTGACCCAGGCCACACAGCCGACTCTCATTGTGGACTCCAGATTTAATCTCAAAGCAAGAGAGCCACTGAGGGTGGGTTTTCAGGCTGGGGCCTACATGACCTCACGTAGGCAGAGGTGAGGGGCTGGCGGGCTGCAGAGGGCAGGGGGCTCTGAGAGCCTCTGCAGGCTAGAGGGGAGGAGAGGAGGGTGGGGGAGGAAGCTCTGCCCAAAGGGGCAGGTGACTGGACCTCTCCATGCCCGGCACCCCCAGCCCCAACGCTGTGGTTCTGGGAATCTGATGTTCTCTTCCCAGGCTCTCTGGCTGGCCCAGTCTCTGGCCGGTGTGTCCCCCGAGCCGAGAACTTGACCCTGGACAGCTTGGCCTGCTCTCAGGGGAACGCAGGCTGGGGCTCTAAGCAGGGAGCCACCTCCCACCCCCCACCTCCGGGGTCTCCCCACGGGGCCTGGGTCAGCAAGGGTTGGAGCAGGGAATGCGCTAGAACCCATCAGTGGGTCCATCTCCCCATATCGGGGTGCCTGGCCCTGCGTGGAAGCTCACCCCAAGAAACCTTTAGGGATGCTCGAGGCCATTCAGACATGGACAGGGGGAGAAAAAGACCCCCGACAAGTGGTCCCCAGGGGAGCCCCTGGAGGCCAGTCGTGCTTGCGTTTGCTACCCACCCCCCCCCCGGGAGGAAGCAGGGCATTTGTTCAGTTCATAGGCCTTAGCTGAGCACTTACTATATGCCAGAGACGTGCCCAGCACTGCGGTTTCCAGGATAAAAAGGTAGAAGACAAGAAACTCATTTTTACGGTTGTCCTTTTGTCCTACTCTGTGCCACGGCTAAACGCATGTCTTTTCATGACTCTGCACGCTACCCCGTGTCCCAGCTGCTGCCGTCTGCATCTTAGCTCTGATCACTGGGCCTGTCTGTGGCCTTGGCCATGTCCTGATTTCTTTATCTATACAGTGGGGACAACAGCGGCAGCAGCTTCCTTGGGCGGTTGCAGTGGATTAAGCGACACGATTCATGCCCAATGCTGGGTCCAGGACCAGGCATGCAGAAGGCAGTTGTGCGGAGAGATTAGTAGACGGGAAAGCTGAGGCTCAGAGAGGTTAAGCCCTTTGCCCAGGGACACAGAGCCGGGGCTGAACCAGCGGAGGCCGCCCAGTGCCTGCCCATCTGCTGAACCTCTCTGCAGGGCTCTGCCTGGCGACAGGACCCTTCCGCCCCCGCCAGCCAGCCATGTGCAGATCCTTCCCCACAGCCCCAGGAACCCAGGAGCCAGGGACGACGTTGCAGTTTGCGGCCAATTCCATGCTTGATTTGCTGGGCAGTCTTCAACCCATCCTGTAACCTCTCTGAGCTTGCTTCCTTCTCAGCCTAAAGGCTAGAACACATGTGCCAAGCCCTGGCAAAGTGTAGGGGGGCCAACTGTCCTGGTTTGCCTGGGCTGGTCCTGGTTTCAGCGCTACAAGCCCTGTTTCCCGGGAGACCCCTGGCGGAGCTCTCTCCTGGCGCTCCTGAGACCCCCGTGGGGCAGGCTGAGCCATGGGTGGTTGCCCCATTTCACAGATGTGGAAGGTGAGGCTGGGGAAACATGGATTTCCGGGGGTGGTGGCTTCTGCTAGCCTGGTAAGACCAAGTGCTCTGGAAAGACTTTACCAGGCAGCCGCTGCCACTGAACCACTCATTTTGCCAACCCTGGGGCTGCCCGAGGCCAAAGCCCAGGCCCAGGAAGGGGAGCAGAGGCAGGGCCGGCCGTGGGCGGCGGGCTCCGAGGCTGTGCCCCGAGGGCGTGGCTGGCTAAGGAAGTGCCCGGGGAAGCCCCGGAGCCCGCGCCCAGAGGGGCCGCTGCGGGCTGGCCCCCGGGCAGGACGGAACCCCTGGTGGCTCCGGCAGCACAGTCAGGGAGAGCTGATTTCCCGCCAGGCCCCGGCCGGCTCTGGGCACGTGGTCAGCCGTGGGAGACGCAGCCCTGCCTGCGTGGAGCTGGCAAGCCAGCAGGACAGACAGATGCACAGCCCGCCAGCTAGAGACAGCGCGAGTTACAGATAACTGTGACGGAGAAAGGGAGCTCCGAGCGCACGCCGTGGCCTCCGAGCCGGTCTTGGGTGCCCAGAGAGACACATCTAAGCTGAGAGCCAGAGTCACAGGAAGCAGCCTGGACCGCTTACGAGGTTGTAACAGGCTGGCCTCTCTGAAGCTGTGTGACCTCAGGCTAGTCGCTAGGCCTCTCTGAGCCTCGGGGCCTTTACGGTGCAACGCTGTGGGTGCGCATCTCCTTTCCTCAGTGGTTGAGTGGACAGTTATGCCCTCTAACTCTGGGTATAAGGCTTCTACCCTGAGGCCTCTCCCCTGAGCCTCCCCTGAGGTTTCCACCAAAGCATGACCAGGAAACCTGTGAGAACCGTGGCCTCCTGGTGCCCCCAGACCTGCCGGCTCAGGCGCAGTGAGTGGGTTTTAAGCTGCCCCTCGCCGAAGTCTGAGGACCACTGAGCGCCAAGGTTTAGGTTTCCCAGGCTCCGCTCAGTCCCTGTCGCCACGTTAGCAACGACGGCGGCAGCTGCGGGGCTGGGCAGTTCCGGGGGGGCCTGTCCTGTCCACGGCCTCTTTACCCCCTTTCCCAGGCAATGAAGGAAAGCCACGTGCTGGCGCCGCCCCTCTTTCTCAGCCCTGGCGAAGAGAGGACATGGCTCTGTGCCTCAGTTTACTCATGAGCACCGAGGGAAGGAAGTGCGCTGGTCCGCTGCCGGATGGAGCGGGCGTTTCGGACTTTGGGGGGCTGCGGGCGTGCCTGGGCTTCCGGCACGTCGGGCAGGTGACCCAGGTGGCCTGCGGGCCCCACCTGTGGAACTTGTCCTTCTCCCCACCCCCTTCCCAAAGTGGAACCCCCTCCAGACACCAAGAATTTGCAGACCACCGAACCTAGAGAACACCCAGTTCCTGCCGCCCCCTGCCCTGGCCTGAGCAGATGTTTCTCTTTCCAGCCCCGGCACGAAACACGCTGCTTTTTCCTGCACCTCTGCTTCGGCGCCTGCACGCGGGGCTGGTAGCCCGACCCTGCACGCAGCAAGCGGGCGAGCACTGGGGCAGGAGGACCCGCGGCTGGCTCTGGAAAGGGCGCGGGGCTCTCGGGGCCTTGGGCTGAGCCTCGGGCTCCTCCTTATCTTCGTGGCCCTGGAGGTGGCTCAGATAGCCCGAGGGTGGAGGCTGGCTGCAGGAGACGCTCCCCAGGCCAGGCTGGGGGTGGGGGGGCTTGGACCCCATCCAGCCCCGAGGTCTTAAGATGCCGTTGAGTCTAGTCACTCCTGGCAGACACAACAGACCTGCCCGGGAGGGGAGGGCGAGGCGCCACCGCTGACCTCACGGGCCATCGACTGATAAGGCTGGGGTGGACTATCTCCTCCCCGGCCCATTCCCACCAGCAGACATGTCAGGACCGGAACGCGGCCTTGGGGTGGGGGGAGCCTCTCCCCAGGACCGTGGAGCCACTCGGAGCCAGCAGCAGCAGCCAGGGCTTTCCCGGCCTTGGGTTCAAGTCCAGGCTCCGTCGTTTCCCAGGGCTGCGGCTTTGGACGCTTTCCGCCGCCTGCCTCAGTGGGTCCTTTATTTGCCTGCAGAATGGATCTGGCCCCGGTGACCACGCACCTCCGGGCACCTGGCAGGGTGGTGATTTTAAGACTGTGCTGAGATTGAGCGGACAGCCACCTCTGGGGCGCTTCCCCCCACCTGGGTTCTGGCCATGGCAGGGCGTTTGTGGGAGGTGGCCAGATCAGGGGTGGCCTGGCCAGCATGTGCTCTGCAGGCCCCCTGCTTTCCAAGATGCAGCCTCACCCTGTGAGGAGGCTGGTTTAGGGGGGCAGGCGGCCCCGACCCCGTGAGGAGGCTGGTTTGGGGGGGCAGGCAGCCTCACCCCATGAGGAGGCTGGTTTGGGGGGGCAGGCGGCCTCGCCCCTGTGAGGAGGCTGGTTTAGGGGGGCAGGCGGCCTCACCCCATGAGGAGGCTGGTTTGGGGGGGCAGGCAGCCTCACCCTGTGAGGAGGCTGGTTTGGGGGGGGCAGGCAGCCTCAGCTCTGGCAGAAAGCCGGCTGGAAGCATGTGGCCCTAGAGGCCCGCCTGGACGCCACTGAGGGAAAGGCCCACAAAGGGGGCTGCCTGAGGGATCCCCACGAACCCCATTTGGAACGAGCACTTTGGGGTCAAGGAAAAGCCCGAGGGGTCCTCCAGGGGCCTGGTCATGGGGCCCCCCCGGGGAACTGGCGGGTGGGGTGAGCAATGAGAGCAGCGGACAGTGGGGCCCCTGCTGACCCCACAAGGGGAGGGAGCATCAGCGGTGAAAGGTGACCCGTGGCCACAGCTCTGCCTGGGGGACCCCGTGCCAAGGCTCGGGGCACTTCCGTGCTTCTCGCCCGCTCTCAGCAAGCTCTGCTCTTCCCCCGTTTCCCAATACACCCTCTTTGCTGGCCCAGCCGGACTGCGCGGTCTCGAGTCCTTGGACGTGCCGTGGCCGAGAGCCTGGAGGAGGCCCCCGCCCGCCCGGCTCCAGACATATGTCCACTCTGGAGGGCCGTCCCTCAGGGAAGGGCCTGCCCGGCTCCCCCACGGGGCAGTTGGTGGGCCCAGGCCGGCAGAGGAGGCCCCAAGGCAGCACAGCCTTCTCCTCCCAGGACTTGGGGAGACCGGGGCCCGCCCGCATTAGGAGTGTGGACTTGGGGTCCAGACAGGCCCACTTTGTCTTCTGAGGCCCAGCTCGGCCGCGGGCGGGGGGTCCGTGACCTCGGCCTGGGTACCCGGGCTCTGGTCAGAGTGGACAGTGAGCGGGAGGGGCCTGTGGCGGGGAGGCTGGGAAGAGCCCGGCTGTCCTCCTGCCCCCTGGCCCGGGCCCCTGGCACGTGGGAGGGTGGGGAGGGCAGAGGCTGCGCAAGGAGGCCCCACCCGTGCCCCAGGTGGGTGCCTGCGTCCCCTGGGAGGCCCAGCAAGGCCGGCGCGCAGGAAATGCTCGGCGACACCCAAAGCGCCCCCAGCTCCCCAGCTCCGTGCCCAGGATGGGGCTCCCAGAGCCAGGGCTGCTAGGAAAGCGCTGCTGGGAACGGCAGATGCTCTTCCGGAGGACGCCGGGGAGGGGCTGCTGGGCCGGGCTGGGGGCGGTGCGGGAGGAGGCTGCGGTCCCAGCGGAGGGAATGCAAATGGGCGTCATGAATAATGCATCAGCCCGAGCTTCTCACACGTCGGGGGCTGAATGAAATCATTCCCCAGGGAAGGGGGAGGGGACGGCGGGACAAAGCCGAGCAGGGCCAAGCCCAGGGCGGTGGGAAAGGCCATCCTGCTAGGTTTTTGCTGTGTGACCTCAGGCCGGTCCCTTACCCTTTCTGATCGGTTTCCTGCTCAGCACATGCCAGAGGAGAAGCTCTGCTCTATCTTACGGTGATTGTGAGGGCTAATTGAGTGGTACTATTGAAAAGGTGGTCTACCTGGGAAGAACTGCTATTCTTTTCGAAAAGAAATAAACACGATGACTGTACTTCCTATTTATTGAGTGCCTGCCTTATGGGTGCTTTACAGTTATTTTTCATGTGATTCTCCCAAGTATCCTTGCACCAGGGGCTCTTATTGCCCCCATTTGACGGAGGAGTGGGGCTTGGGGAGGCTGAGTGGCTGGCCGAAGGACAGTCCCTCTGCCTGCAGGACCGTGGGCTGCGGGAGGTAGCTGCTGTCTTGGCTCACGGTGGCCAGGCTGACTACAGGAGCCCCTTTTCTGGGGGCTTGCTGGAAGACTTGGCGAGGTGACGGCGGCCCAGGTTGCATCCCCAAGAGGCCTGAGAACAACCACGCTGTTCGGACTCCATGCACTGAACTGATGATTTCAACTGGAGAGGGAGAAAAAAAAAGAGCCAGTGTTTACTGAGCAACTAGTGAATGCCAGATGCTGCCTCCAGTGTGTGAACAGACCCTTTTCTCTGGGAAGTAGCTGTTGTCATGCCCATCTTACAGATGCAAACGTCATTCCTGTACTCTCCGCTCAGTGGATACCCAGCCAACGTTGTGCATTGCGGTGTAGTGGGCCACTTAACGACCCCGTGATTTAAGTCAAGGTCTTAGGGCTAATACCTTAAAAACAGGGTGGGAGCAAGTATCATCTCATTCCCAGATTACAATTGGAAGGATCATTTGGATTTTGTAACCACAATAGTGATGATCAAATTAGAGAAAAAAGGCTGGCTGGCTGATTTTGAATAGAGACACTCTCTATTCAAAGCAAAGCAAATTGTATCAAATTGTATTTATGTGTTTCTAGTTTATTTCAAAATATTCCTGTGATCTGACTGATCACTTGTTACTGCCCCCAAACCACATATTTAAATAGCGTTTCATTCATTCACTCGTGAGAACACCGTGGGGCGGGCGGGAGGAAGCCTCGGCAGCAGGTCAGGGGAGCCAGCCCCGAGGAGCCGGCGGGATCAGCCTGTCAAATGCCACCGAGAGGACAAGGAGATAAGGGCCTCGGAGTGCCCGTCGGATCTGACAACTAGGAGGTCATCAGTGACCTTGGCAGTGGCCGTCGGGACAGAGGGAGGGCAGGGGCCAGCAGCAGAGGGGGCAGAGGGAGTGGAAGCCGGCAGCAGGAGGGCCTCCCACGGGAGGAGAGAACCAGGCACACCACGCAGTGGAGATAAGGCTGCAGGCGGGTGGCACGGAGGGCCTGGCTGGGGGGTGACGGAGCACCCCACTGCCGCCACCAAGGAGGGCAGCGAGACAGGGAGGGCTGTGCAAAGTCAGGACGGCCCCCTTCAAGGGCCCGCAGGTTCCGCCTTCCCTGTGCGGCAAGTCTGAAGTCCAGCCCAGACGAGAACCTCAGCTGCTCTAGCTGATCTCCTCGGGACACTGGAGGCGCTGTCCTGCTCTTTCCAGTGGCTTGCTCTTTGATGTTGCAAGTACTTTCAACACTCTGGAGGAAGTACATGGGGTATGCATGATGGCTGGATGAGGGGGTGGGGGTGGATGGGTGGAGGTTGGGTGAGTAGATGAATGGATGGATGAGGGTTGATGGGTGGATGGAGGGATGGATAGGTGGATGGGTGGATGGATAAGTGGATGGACGGATGGGTGGATTGGTGGATGGGTGGTTGGATGGATGTTGGGTGGAGGGGTGGATGGGTGGATGGATGGATGTTGGGTGGATGGATGGATGGAGTGGTCCTAATGATAAATGCAAATTGAACTATTTCAAGATCCAAAATAAGCTAGTATAAATGTAATGAAGACTGAAAAGTGTTTCCACTGCATCCTACTCATGGTGAGGTGACGGGCAGCACATAAAGTCGAGCGGTTCGCTCTCCAAACCCTTCCCACCACCTCCCAGCTGCCTCCCAGTGACAGCACTGTTGGAACTTGCCAAGCTTTCTCTTGTGTCCCTGTTCTTGCTCAGGCCAGTCCCCACCCCAGGAACACTCGTCACTACCTTCTCCACCTGCCTCCATCCTCTTCCTCCTCCTTAAAAGTGAGCTCAGACATCACCTCTTCCGGGAAGCTCTCCCTGACTTTTTCCTTGGGTCCTGCCTGGCCCTGCTTGGGTTAGGATTTTCTGGGGTGGGACAGGAGCCATCCCCACTGCCCTGTAAGAGGGCATGGCTACTTTCTTGCATCTTTTATCTGAATTTCATTGCCTAAGGCAGTGCCTGGCAAGAAGCCTATGCTTAGGAGTTTCTTTACCCTTGATGCCAAAGGAAGGAAAGAGGGAGGAAGGGAGAAAATGAATAAAAACCTTTCTTAACCAGGAAACTAGTTAACCAACAGGGAGATAAATTGTAGAGCTCTGTAGCTACAGGACCTTCTCCTGCTCCTGACGGGACTTTCTTGGGTCTACTTGAACCAGTAGATATGTCCCTGGATTCAGTACCAGAGGTCACTTACCCACCCCTGGCTGCCCAGGGCCAGTCCTCACACTCCTCAGGGGCAGACTGAGTTGGGCACCCAAATAAAACCCAAGCCACCCACAGACTCACCAGGACCAAACTCTTCCCTCTGAGGGTAACCAAAGGTCAGCGTGTCCAGCAAAGAGGGACAGAAGACAGAGGCACTGGGCAGTCTCCAAGCTCAAGAAAGGCAGTTTCTCAAAAGGGGGAGAGTGCAGTATTTCCAGAAGATTCATGGGGGGGAGAATGGAGCCAGCACACACACACCCTGGTTTCCATACCACGTGGGCAATTCACTTGACAAATGTTTACTGGGCAATTCCGGGTGCCAGGTGCTGCGCTGGGAAGCAGGGCTCGCGATGTGGACAGCACCAGTCCCTCCCTGTCCCCAGGGAGAAAGCCGCAGGCATGAGCTCCACCCACCAAAACTGGACCCATTCAAAATATTTCTCAGAACGCGGGTACTTCAATGTAAAATGAGTAAATTTAAACGTACCAGGAATGATGCAGTCCCTCCCAATCTTGATCCCACTTCCCAGCTTTATCTTTCGGCATTGCACATCACCATTTGGCAGGCCTTCTACTTATTTATTTTGTTTCTTGTTGCTCCTTTATACACACACTGTCATACTCTAAGCTCCAGGAGGGCAGGGATTTTTGACTGTTCACCTAGAACAGTACCTGACATATAGCAGCATTCAATAATAAAATAATACTGGGTGGGTAGGTGAATGTGTGAATGGATGGATTGATGGATGGATGGATGGATGGGTGGGTGGATGCGTGGATGCGTGGATGGGTGGATGAATGGATGGATGGATGGGAGGGTGGATGAATGGATGGGTGGGTGGGTGGATGAATGGATGGGTGGGTGGGTGGATGGGTGGGGGGGTGGATGAATGGATGGGTGGGTGGATGAATGGATGGGTGGGTGGATGAATGGATGGGTGGGTGGATGAATGAATTGATGGATGGGGGGGTGGATGGATGGGTGGGGTGGATGGGTGGGGTGGATGGGTGGATGGATGGATGGGGGTGGGTGGATGGATGGGTGGGGGGGTGGATGGATGGGTGGATGAATGGATGATGAATGAATGAATGAATGGATGGACGAACGAATCACGAGTAGAGGCTCATACCCTACCAGGGGTGCCCTGTTCCCACAGCTTCCTCCCCATCTCAGAGCCTCCAGGGAAGGGTCTGTGCTTCCCAGAGTCTGGCCCCTTCCCACCTCCTTGGTCTGCCGAAGTACCCAGTTCGCCAGTCCACAAACCTACCTATCAGCCAGGCATTTGGCTACGTTGCCCCATAGGGCAGGTAGTTGTAGCTCCATTTTACAGGTAGGTAAACAAAGGTGCCACACGTAAGACACTTGCCCAACTCCGCTCAGCAGTGGAGCCAAGGCGTGACGCGGGTCTTGGACTTCCAAGCCTCTGCACCCAATGCCTCCCCGGGGTTACGACTAATGGAGATACGAAGCCTCCTGGCTCCGGCCTCGGGTCTACCATGAGGATTGTATGCCTCCATTTCACGGCTGAGAAGATGGAGGCTTGGCGAGCTTTGCGGCACAGGTGGGATTCAGAGCAGAGGGTCTGAGAGTGTGGGCTCTGGAGCCAAGAGCCTGGTGGGGAACTGGCTGTGTGACCTTGGGCAGGCTGCTCACCCTCTCCGAGCTCAGTCTCCTCATGGGGACGAAGCCTGTTATTGTCCTCACACGGGGATGATAATAGTGTGTCCTTGAAGGTCACGGTGAGGATGAGAGGTGCTTACTCAGGCTTTGGCACAGGACGCGCTCAGGGTCTGCTGTCAGTTTTGCCACCTCCAAAGCCGACTCCCTCCCTCTCACCCTGAGGGTTTTCCTGTTCTTCCTCAAGCCGTTCCCTTTATCTGCAATGTTCTTTCTTGCTCATTCTTCTGGCAAATTCACACTCATCTCTTAAAAGGCTGCCCTAACGTCCACTCCTCCGGGCAGCAGGTGCACCCTCTGCCGTAGCCCGTCTGGGCTCATCAGGACGAGGCACAGCAGCCCTGCTGCGGCCGGGGCCCTGCAAGGGGCAGAGGGGCTTTGGGGTGGCGTGGCTCGCTCCCCTCGGCTCCCGGGGCTCTGCCTCTCTGTGGGCTGGTGGCCCCCGGGCCGCGGGGGAGAGCCCCGCAGCTCTCTGCAGGACAGGGGCCAGAAGAGGACGGGGAGAGTCACCTCTGGTTCTGGAAGAGAGAGGACGGTGGCCCAGAAGACACCAGAACCTTCTGCTCCGGCCTTACTGGCCCATGCCCGGACGCATCACCAACCAGGGGTTGGGGGCTGTTGGGGGGAAGGCACAAAATCAGGGTCCCATGGGAAGGGCGGCCGAGGCAGCCGATGCCCGGCCTGGGTGCTGCGGCACTTCCTAATTGTCACGACTCGCCCTCCTCTCGCCCTGGAGGTGGGCAGGGCCGGGCCTTCCCCCTCTGAGCCTGGCACCCCCCTCGGGGCTCTCCTCCCGCCCGGCTCCACGTTGACCCCACGTGCCCACTCGGAAGTGCTCGTGGAGGGACCCCGGCGCTCTCCTGCCCCAGCGGCCAGCCCTTCCTTCCTCCCCGCCCTCCTCCGTCCAGCCCTTCTTTCTTGGCTGGAAGCCTCTCTTCCTGCAAGCCCAGGGCGAGGGGCACACTGGAGGAGCGGCTCGGCCCGCGGGAGGGAGCTGGGGGCTCCCGTCTCCAGTGCCCCAGCCCCAGCACCCTGGCATAGGGTTTTCATTCCATTGGGGCGGGGCCTGTGCCCCTCATTCTTGGTGGCCGCTGCTGGCTCTGACCCCTTCTGGCTGACCTCAGAGGCCAGGTGAGGCTGGCCGGGAAGTGGCACCAAGGGGTGCCCGGTCGATGCCCACTGCATGAGGAAGTGGAGCCCGCTTTGCTTCTCCTCGGGCCGCGGGAAGAACAGCCTTCGTGAGCTGCAGCTGCTTCCCCAGAGGGCGAGACTCTGCCACGCCCGGCCCCTGTGGTCCCGGGACCCGGGACCCGCTCAGGTCTGAGATGCCGCGGCTGAAGGGGAGCCACGGCGGGGCCCGGGCGGAGCGCCCCATCTGCGTGCTCTGTTTTCTGGCCTCCTCCTGACGTCAGCCCTTCCTGCTGTCTGTGGTCTCCCGGGGCCCTGGGGTCAGGGAGGCTGCAGGGCCTCCCCCCCCGTTGGCAGCACCCCGCGATTCTCCCCGGAGCAGGCGCTGCCCAGCGATGAGCCCGCCCGCCCCGCTTGGGGTTGGGGACGCGCGCAGGGGCCTCCGCTGCGGGGACACCGCTGTGTGCAGGCATCCCCCGCCGGCAGGGGCGGCGATGGGAGGACAGGCCCGGGCTCTGCAGACCCTCCCCATGGGAACGTGCCCGCGAGGTCTCTCCAGCCCTTTGGGGCACAGATGTTTACTTCTTCAGTAAGAGCCCAGACTCCCCAGGCCACGCTTGGACGTGTCAGGTAACCGCACAGGACAACAATTGAAAACGAGCTCTTCCCGGCTCTCTAGATCTTTCGGGACTTCCGTTAAAAGGCAAGAGGGGGAGGGCAGTGGCCTAGCCTCCTCTGAAAACACCCTCCGCTTGGCAGATGCCGCTCACTTCATCCCCAGGATTCGTTCTCCACATCTTCTTTTCTAACAGAAAACGGATGCTGTTCCAGGTGGCAGAGTGCCCGGCTCAAGAGCCACATTTCTCATTCCCTATCCCTCGGTACAGCTCGTGCTGGCTCAGGAGACGTGAACAAGAGTGGTTGGGTGGGGCTGACCCAGCTGAAAGTGCACTTTCGTACACTGAACCCCCTCTCCAGTTCTTTCTGCTTCCTGCCTGGGATGAGGACTTGATGGCTCCAGCTCAGCAGCTCTTTTGGAGCACCGAGACAGCTTTACGGATAGAAGCAGCGTTGAGGTGGCAGAGCGGAAGGTGACAAAGTGTGAGCCCCCCGGGATCCAACCTCGCTCCAGCTCTCCTTCTCGTTCCTTCTTTTCTCCTCCCCCCCTGCCTTTCTGCTGCCTTCCACCTAGTCATAGAGCTGCAGAATCTCAGAGCTGGGATGGGATGTTCTCCCAGTTTGCCCCTGAGAGGGGACGTCACACGACAGGGTTACACCACTTTGCCTGTCCCCTGCAGGTAGAGTCCCATGGCAGGGCCGGGCCTGTCAGGGAAGTGTGGGAAACTGGCATCTAAGAGCTGGAAGGAGCTCATCCAGCCAAGGTCTGGCAAGACCAAAGACCCATGGGAGTTGGCAGGAAATATATCTATAATGCACATATAGGCCAGGGTGGCTTCTATGGGGGGGACACTGCAGTGGACTGGCTGTAAGACCCCTCCGAGAGTGGGCAGCTGCGCCTCACCTGCAGGGGAGGGATGCTGGATAGGGTTGGGTCTTCACGTCTTCCCAAAGAAGCTAGACCTCTAGACTTCTTTTTCTTCAGTGCGAAATCTGATTTTTAAGTGTTGGCAACTAATTTGATTTTTAAAATATCATTTACGGGTCAACATTGCATTGGCCCAAAGCAAACATACCCGAGGGTCACAGTCAGCCCTCAGGCCTCTGTATGTGACTGCCCCCACCCCCACAAGACCCCTGGCCCCAGCCCAGCAACGGCCCTGGCTAGGGCACCCTGCCTCGCCCAGCCCTCCCCAGGTGACAAGGCCTCCTGGGGCCCGGGCAGGACCTTGCCTCTGCCTTCTGAGAGGCTCAGGGTACGTCTAGCGCCGCTCCTCTGCCACTTACCTGGGCTAGAAAATTCTTTCTGACGTGCCTCTGGCCGGCCGAGGTCTCCCCACTCGCCGCGCTTGCTTTTCTCTACAGGGGCCACCTGGTGCCAGAGTCTCCCACCCCTTCCTTCCAGGCCCTTGACCAAACCTCCCAGAGTTCCAGCCCCCGGCCTCCAGGTCAGCTGATCCAGAGCCAGGTACCCGCTCGGCCTCGGCTTGGGGAGGTGGGTGAACCTCACCGGAAGGGAGCGAAAGGGCGTGCTCTCAGGACGCGCTCTCAGGACGCGGAGCTGACGTGCAGCGTCTGCTCGAGGTGGGGGGCCCCTGGAGCTTGCAGATGGACGGGGCGGGCACGCGCTCGTGCAGCCATCTCTGTCGGCGGGTACCCCCCGGTGCTGCATCAGTGTCCACCCACCCCCGCAGCACTTTTCGCTTCTCGACCGACTCTGCCTTGCTGAGCGTGTGCGCGCGCGCATGCGCAGCTGGTGAGCGCCCAGTGACCACCGCTGCGTCTTACTGCTTTAAACAGCTGCAGGACCGCCCCAGGCGCCCTGTGAGGTCTAGCCGCTTTCTTCTGAGCTGCCATGCCCCCAAGTCTCCTTTGGGCGTCTCTCCCTTTTGCCGTCCTGGGGCCCCACCCGGTCTCCCCAGCCCACCTGCAGCCTCCCCTGCTCCTGTACTCTTCCCAAAGGGCCCCAACTCTGGACTCTCCGGCCAGGCTAATGGGGCGGGAAATGGGGGACACTCCGCAGACCTGGGCGAGTCTGGGCTTCAGCCTTGCCTCTGGTTTGCTCCCCAGTTCTGCCACTTCCCATGTGGGACCTGAGCGCCTCCCTCTCCCTTCCGGAGCCTGTTTCCTCACGTCCAGCTGTGAATCAGTGCCACCTTGCAGGGCTGCTGGGAGCTCCTGGTGCAGGAGCCCGGCCGTGGGGCCCCTGCTGGGGCTCCCCTCCTCCCCGGGAGCTCACGGGGTCTCGGGGAGGCAGGGGGCTGCTCCTGGGAGCCCTTCAGCTCATTCCCCAGAGGCAGCTGCCTGTGCATAAGGCTGGAGCTGACGTCGAGCCAAGGACAGGGGGCTCTTCGTGAACTCCGGAGACTGCTGAGAAGCTGCTCCACCCACTCACCTGTACGACGCGGGGCTGGGGCTGCGTGTGCAGCGAGCAGGGGCTGGGGGTCGTCGCTAAGGTGGGGGGGTGGTCCCAGGGTCTCCTTGAGGCTGCTGTGACTTGAGGCCAGGCAGCAGGGGCGGGGGCGGCGAGCTACGGCCGCATGGCCTCAGGGGGGTGGTCGTTCCGTGATTTCTAAGTTCATTCTGCTCGGCAGCAGCTCTGCCAGCACTCACGCCCAGGCTCCGAGGGTCTGGTGGAGGCTGGCAGCCCCCGCCCTTCCCTGGACCTCATTTTCACTCTGCCTGCTCTGGGGACGGACGCCAGGGAGCACACAGCGTGCAGACTGTGGACCGTCCTCTCCAGTTTTCCTCTTTCTTCCCAGGGAGCTGGTCAGCCAAGGGGGGTGGGTGGGAGGTTGGCGTGGGGGAGGGCCGGGAGGCCTTAGTGCTGATCTCAGCTCTGACACTGACCTTGTTTCAGCCTCAGTTTCCCCAGTGGTCAAGTGGGGAGGACAGTCCAACTGTGCTCTGTTGTGAAGATGGGCCGAGGCCTGCACGGGGAATAGGAAGATGTGAGGAATTTTCATGGCCCCCTGCCCCAGCCAGGCCAGGGGGAATGGAGGTGAGCTCGGAGGAGGCTGCATGCTGGGCCTGCAGCAGCCACACAGAGGATGTGGCTGACGCCTCGAGTGGCCTGCTGTCCTCCAGCACTGGAACTGCTCCCCGAGGCTGCAGACACCCTGGTGTGTGTGTGTGTGGGGGGGGGCAATGACAGCATCTGTTGCAGAAGTTATCATTTCCAGAAGGGGCATGTGCATCTCCGAGAAGGCCCTGGGACCAGCTCGGTGGGATTGTCTGGCTGTGTGTGGGGGGCATAGCAGTAGCATAAAGAAGAAGGGGGGTTGTGGGGGAGGGAATAGAGGGGGTGGGGTCTCTAAACCCTGCCCAGCCCTGGTGGCATCACGCAGGGGCTCAAAGCCTGGCACCTCTTTCGTCCATGGCTTCTTTCTAACCCCAGGACGGAGCTGAGGTGTCAGGCAGTTCAGCCTGCCCTCACCTAAGGTGCTCTCCCGCTTCCCAGCAGGGGAGGGGCGTGGAGTGTTTACTAAATCATCTGAGGCCTGAGTCACCAGCCACTCACTCGTCCCTCCCCCGGAGGCCCCGCTCACCGCCCTGGAGCCCAGTGTCCCCTCTGTGGGCACGCTCTGCAGTAGCTGCCCGCGGGCAGGGCTGCGGCTCCGTCCTTGGCGCCGCCGGCTCCCAGCTCCCAGCTGGCGGGGACACGGGGCGCTGAGGGGCCAGCAGATGTCAGGGAAGGCCCTGGGCAGCAGAGGGGACCCCTCCAGCTCCCCAAGCTGGAGGCTGACCGTGGGGGCGGGATAGCTGCTGGTCACCTCGTTCAAGCCCGGGCAGAAGGACTTGCTATGGGTGGGCTGGAGCACGCAGGGGGCCAAACAGCTCAACGAGAGTAGGCTGGGATAGTGGGGAGTCAGGCGCCCCGAGTCCTGGGGGTGCAAACCTTCCCAGAGCACCCCCACCCCTGAGTCTTTCCAGCAGGAAGGGCAGGTGAAGATGCAAGGACTAAGCTGCCCCAGGAGCTCGGGCAAACCATTGCACCTGTCTGCGGTTCCCTCCTGTAAAAAGAGAACCGTGCAGCACCTGCCCCTTAGATTCCTGCAGGAACCCCATGAGCTAATAATACAGGTAAAGCCGCCAGCTGTGCGCCTGTTGTGTAGTGAGTGAATATTACTTATCATTCATTCACTCCTCCACTCACTCACGCATTCATTCACACCTGTATTTATCAAAAACCAGCTACGCACCAGGCTCTGGGGATACCACTGAAGAAAGGTCCCTAGGACCCAGGGAGAGGTGGGGAGGGAGGGACACAGGGCTCCTTCCCCTGGCCGCCCCCCAGCAGCTGGCGGAGAGATGGATTCCGGGGCAGGAGGTGGGCGAGGGGAGCCCCGTGTGTTGGGGCCACAGGTCCCTTGAACGCAACTCGATCACTATGGCCAGGGACGGGGTGAGCGCGGGCTGCCGGGGCCCGCTTGGCCGTGAGGACAGAGTCGTGGCCATTGGCCTGAAGGAAAGGAGCTTGTCGTGCACACGTGGCCCGGGAGTCTCCGGAACCGAGGCTGCTGTGGTCACCTCCAGCGCCCCATCCCCCGCTCGCCGTGGCAGGCTGGCGCTGCCCCGGAACCTTCTCCGCCTCCAGGCCCACAGCCCGGCAGCCCAGACTCAAATCTGGTCTGTCCAGTCCTCTCTCGGCAGGGGCCTGCCAGGTGATGGCAACAGCCATCTCTCCCATTGGGCCAGGGACAACCCCTCCCCTGCCACCGCATGACCCCAAACAGCTCGCCACCCCAGCCCGGCCCAGCCACGGAGGACACCGGACCGCGGCCGCCGGCCATCCTCTCCCCCAGGTCCAGTGCCTTGTGAGATGGAGCCTGGAGCCCCCTACAAGGCCACAGGCTGGAAGCCAGGAGGGCGGTGCTGGACCCTGCGACCCCAGCCCCCAGTGCGGCCGGAGGCTCTTCCCTGCCGGGGCGACAGTCCCTGGCCGGGCAGCTGGGAAGAGCAGTGCTCTTAGGAAGGAAACAATGGGGCGCCTTTGGGAGTGCTGACGCCCTGCCCTGGGAATGCCAGGAAGCCAGCGCTTGGCTCTCAGGGCCCGGTGAAGTCACATCTGCCCCCAGGCCTCGCCACGCCCGGCCCCTCCCCACCGCCACCCCGTGATTCACAGCTTCCCCGGGCAGCAGAGTGGACGGGCCTCTTCCCTGCCTGGCTGGCTGCCCACCCTCAGAGCCACGTCCGCGCTGGAAGCTGGTCCTGTGACTGATGTCTTATCAAAGTGAAAGCACTGTCGTCAGGCTCAGAGGAATTAACCAGCAGGCCCTGCACTGACGTGTAAATAGCGCTGTCATGATTTACGGCTCGCTTCGGCCCTTATTATCATGATTGTTGTGAATGCTATTTTTATGACTTGGCAGCTGATGCTTTACTCTGAGCTTCTCTCAGTGACAGTGAACACCAGGCAGAGCGACAGTCATTCATTCATTCCTTCCTTCAAAAGTGTTGGCTGACCCCCTATGATGAGTCAGGCTCCGTGCTGGGCCCCGGGGACCGCAGACCCAAGAGGGGGCCCAGGGGAAGGCAGGCAGTTTTGTAGGGGACCCTCTGAAGCGGACCTTCCAGAAGAAAGTGGACAGCCAGCAGACAGAGGTCCTGGCTCTCCCCGGCATGTCCAGTGGGAAAGCACGGGTGTCACCCCCCGTGGTGCAGCCCCTTTCCTCCAGCCGCCCCCTGCCTGGGCTCCGGCCTCTGCCCCCTTTCCTGGACTGATGCCCCCACACCATCCAGTCTTCTCAAGAACAGCCTCAGCTCACGCCCCTCTGGGCCTTAAAGCACTGTGCCAGGCTGCTACTGCTCCGACGCCCAGGCCTGGGCTTCTTGGGGTCCTCCCAGCTCTCCACAGCCAGCCCCCCACCTCCATCCTGGTCTCTCCTCTTGCTGAGCCCTGACCCTCCTTTCCGGTCACCCCAAACTTGTCCCCAAGCTCACGCAACACGGTCCCGGCCTTGGATCCTCTTATCTCCTTCAGGGCTGCTTCTCCCTTCCTCCGGGAGCGATAAGGAGCCCCGCGAGGTGGTGGAGGGAGTGGCACGGCCTGAACAGAGGGAGAGTCCTCCGGGCAGAGAGGCTGGGGGCGGGCAGAGCTGCTCCCAGCCGGGGGCCCCAGCTCAGGGTGGCGGGAGGCGAAGGGAAGGAGACACCGACGCGCCCCTGCGCGGGAAGGCAGCGTGGAGCAGCCGTGCCTGGCGCAGGCTGGAGAGGAGGCTGGCAGCGAGTGTGGGGAGAAGAGCGCAAGTTGGGAGGTGCTGGCGGATCATCCCTGGGTCGGGCCGCAGGGTTTGCCAGAAAGAGGCAAGATGAGGAGTCCCAGGGTGCTGCCCGGGCCCCGGGCCACAGCTGAGACTGGACTGGGGGCGAAGCTGTCCCACGGAGGTGTGTGCAGAGATGCTGGGAACCGCCCGCCTTTGGAGGGGCCTGGCAGAGTGGGTAGAGTGGAGGGTACTAGAGGTCCCCAGCCCTGACCTGGCAGAGTCAGAGCGCCCGGCCCGAGACGCGACGGACCCTGGGGACACAGCGCTGGCTCAGGGGAGGCGGGCGTGTAAATGCTCATTGCCCAGGCACACTTTCTCCTCTTCTTTTCCACCAGGAGGCCCCAGGGCTCGAAACCGGGTCCTCCTGTATGGTAGGCGGAAGCTCTATCATTGATCCACCTCCGCTTCCCAACGCTCCTTAATGCAATAAAGGGTTTATTTAAAAGAGAAGGGCTCTCGCACCACGGGGCTGGTGGCAGTGAACGGTGGGGTGGGGTGGGCGTCGCCGCCCAGCTGGAGGTGGTTTCCGCGGTGACCAGTGCAGCCCCTGCTCCCTGGGAGGTGCCACTGGAAGAGTGCTCGCTGAGCCCGCAGCCCCAGCCCCACACATCCCCCACTCAGAGCCCCGCTCCTGCCTGCGCTCACCGCCGCACGCCAGGGTCCCTCTTCGGTCCGCTCCTGCACAAAGCCCTCCATTACTTCCCCGCCCTCTGGAAAACAGAGAGCTCCGTTAAACACAAAGCACAACAACGGTAGCCAGCTCACACCCGCAGGCCCTGGGCCAGCCAGGGAGGAGGCTGCTCTCTCTTTGAACCTTCCATCCACCCTGCTCCCGGGCTCACGCTGCCCAGGCGGGGCCACACCCCACGCCCACCGCGATGCCCGCAGGGAAACAGGGAAGGGCCGGGTTGGTGCGAGGGTGCCTGGAGCTGCAGGCCTTTCCCATCCCTCACGGGCCTCCCGGGGCGCCATCCCCACCTGTCCCAGCCTGGCCTGGGATAACTGAATCTCCCTTTCCTGGCACCAGCCCGGGCCAGGCAAAGGGGACCCTGGGTCTTCTCTCCTTGATCAAGTTCATGCCGTCTCCTGGGATGCCTGGCCTGGGAGGGGGCGGTGCTCTCTGTGCAGACTCCCAGGCAAGCTCGCTTGGCTCTTGGTGCAGCTGGGGTGCAGACCGTGACACCTGGACCCTTCCTTGAGCTCTCACCCCTCTTCCTGAGGCTGCTGGAGGGGAGCTTTTCTCTCCAATGACACAGGCTCTCCCAGCCCCATCCAGCCGCAAACGTGTTCATTGTACCCTCCCGCACTTGAGCGCCTCACCCCAGGCTCCAGAAGGAACATTCCTCCAGGGTCAAGCCCACGCCTCGCATACAGGTGTTTGCCAGATGTGTCTGAAGGAGGACCCAAAAGAGGGGAGGGATTGTATTCAAAGGAAGAGGAGGTGGAGCTGAGTCCCGAGGGTGTGGAAGGCAGGGCTTCCAAGCTGTATTAGTCAGCCAAAGGGGTGCTGAAGCAGGGCACCAGACATCAGGTGGTTTTTATAAAGGGTGTTTATTTGGGGTAGAAGATTACGGTTATCAGGCCATAAAGAGTAAGTTACTCCCCTCACCAAAGTCTGCTGCCACGTGTTGGAGCAAGATGGCTGCTGATGTCTGCAGATGTCTGCCAGTGTTCAGCCTCCCTCTTCCCCCTAAGGCTCTGTGGTCCCGGCTTCTTCCAGTCTCAGCTGGACGTCTCTCTCTCGGGGCTGTTACCCTGCAGGCTCAGCTGCTCTGCTCTCCCCACAGCGACAGCTGTAAAGTCTCAGGTGAAGGCCTCGTCTCTCTTCCCGGGGCCCCTGCCGTGTCTAACGGAGCCTTCTCTCCTTCCTCCTGTATCTGCTTCTCTGTGTTTACTTCCTGGGCTCCGGCATTAAAACTCCAAACTCTGTTCCCTGCCATCTGTGTCTTTTCTCTGTGATTCCCTGGCCCCTTGGTGCAATGTCCTACTGATGTGGCCCAATCAAAGCCTTAATCATTATTTAATCAAGTATAATCTAATATGCTCAAAGGAACAGATCAGCTTACAAACATAGCCCAATATCTGTTTTTGGAATTCATAAACAATACTGAACGGCTGCCACCCAAGGACAGGGAAGAGCCTGGGCGAGGGCTCAGAGGCCGGAAGGGGCACGTCTGGGGGCCTGGCGGGAGTGCTGGTGTCTTGGGGTGCAGTGGGGTCTGAGGTGGGAAAAGCCTGACCTGGGCCTTAAAGAACAAGTGGATGTTTGCGAGGAGATAGACAAGCCTCCGGAGAAAATTCACAGAGGACAGAGCAGGGCGGTGAGAGGAAGTGCATCCCTTGTGTTGCGGCAAGGACTCCTAATGGAAGGAGAGCTGGGGGGTCGTCAGGCTGGGGTGGGGGCTGCTGATGTCGGAGAGGCGGGTCTGGAAGGAAGAGCTGACTCAGGCCGAGAGACACAGCGCACTGCAAGTCGGGATTCACTTTTTTTTACACCCTGAAAAGAATGGGAATAATATAAAAGGAGTGAAGGGGTTGGGTTTTTATGAACGATGGCTTTAGTAAATCAACAATTGCAGTTAAAACACTTCTCAGAAACTGCGTTCAAGCAGACCAAAAAAAAGATGTGATATACACAATTAATAAACTTGAGTGTATGTATGCACATAAAATGTCACACAAGAAGAGCATACAATCATTTTCCTAAGCACACATGGTGAATTCCCAGGAATTTTGCACTGAGCGTCAAAGGAAGCCTCGATGCATTTCAAGAAAAACAATGTTCTCTGATGACCACACAATAAAATCATAAATCAGTGAGAATAGGATAAGTGCAAACATTCTCTAAGTCTGGAAACTAGACATGCTAGTAACTTCTACCTGCTTAAAGAGGAAATTACTAGGGAAAATGAGAAAATGCTTAGACCTGAAAGAACATAAAAAATACTATATGTCCACATTTTGAGACTACGCTAAAAAAAAGTACTCACAGGAAAAGATATGGTTTTAGGTACATTTATTAGAAAACAGGATATAGTATTGAACAAATGAACTAAACGTTCAACTCAAGCAGTTGGAAAAGGACAACAAAGCAAAAACAAAAGAACAGATGAAATAATAAAATAAGGAAATCAAGGAGGCAGCTCATACGGGCTCAGACGGAAAACCAAGAGCTGCTTTTTTGAATAAATTAATATGACTTATCAAGGAAAAAGGAGTACAAGTGCAAATAAAATATATAATGAAAAAATGAAAATACTACAGAGAAGTGATATTCTAAGAATATAATAGTATGAACAACCACATGATAAATTGAGTAAACCTGAGCAAGATGGACACTTTCTTGGAAAACACGGTGATGAATAAGCTCAAGAAGGAGTAGAAAATTATTGAATAGGGCAATAATTACTAAAGCTATTGGAATGATAATTGTAGACCTTTTTACCAAAAAAGTCTAGGTGCAGACAGTTTTACAGAAGAGTTATACCAAACTTTCAAGGAATAGATAATTACTTTCCTACAAAACTTGTACCAGAAATAGACAAAGCAGGGAAGGCACCAGTTTGTTTGATAAGGCTAGTGAGTAAAACCTAAACTGTGAAACTTGTAAGGACAGTTCAAGAAATTATAGGCTCATTTCATAGAGTGACTATAAGGTTTATCCTGGGAATTCAAGGATAGTTTAACATCAGAAAACCTATCAATGCAAATCTTTCCATCAATCTCTGGAAGGACAAAATCATGTTATTTCAATAGCACTTGAGAAATTCCAACATCAGTTTCTGATTAAACACCCCTTAGGAACCCAGGAACAGAGGGAAATTCCTTCACCTGATAAAGGTTGGATACCAAAAACCTACAGCAAAATTATAATTAATGCAGAAATTGCAAGCTCATTTCCATTAAGGTTTAGAACATGACAATTATACTCACACTACAGCTGCTAATTCTAAATTTTAAAAAACACAATATTATAGGATCTGGCTAATGATATAAGACAAGGAAAACTCTTAAGAGGCATGGGATTAAAAATGAAGAGACAAGACTATCATTTGCAGAGATACGATCAACTGAATGGAAAGTCTAATTAAATCAACAGAAAAATTGTTAGAATGAGTAACAAAACACCTCATCAAGGTTGCTAGGAAAAAGATCAACTTAAACGCACCAGTAGCATTCTTCTATACCAAAGGTGAGAACACTTGATCTGAAAAGGGTCAGATTGGAACTGTTTTAGGTTCTGCAGGCCACATATGGTCTCTGTCACATATTCTTTTTCTTTTCCACAGCCCTTTAAAGATGTAAAAAAACACATATCTTTAGCTCATGGGTCACACAAAAATAGGCACGGACTGGATTTGACCTATAGGCTGTAGTTTGCTAACCCTGTTTTAAAACTGCAGTAACTGGCCAGAACATAAGATTGAAAACAACAGCACAGAAACCATAAACTACTTAGGAATTAACCTTAAAAAACAAAAACAAAAAACAAAACAACAAAACAAAACAAAAAACTTAAGACCTTCTGGGAGAAAACTTAAACTCTCTATTAAAATAAATTAAAAAGAATTTGAAAAAAAAAATGAAGAGAGATTCTATATGCACGAGTGGGATGAGCTAACACAGTAAAGATGCTACAATCCCAGACTCATCTATAAATTATATGCAATCCGAATAAAAATTTTAGCTGGATTTCTCAAAGAAATCAAGAAGCTCATTCTGAAGCTTCTGTGCGAGAATAAATGTCTACGATGAGCTAAGTCAGTCAATTTCTGGAAAAGAATAGCAAAATTGGGTGTGGCAGGCCTGCCTTTGTCCCTCTGTATCCCTTTATTCCTCGCAGTATAGAAACTCCCAGCTTTGGCCAGGCGCACGCTCCCCCCCTCCTCCCACATTTCCCAGCATCCCCTGCAGAGGGGTGTGGCCTGTAACCAAGTGCCGGCCAATGGAATGTGAGTGAAGTGTGTCCTTCAAAGGGGGCTGCTGGTCTCCACCCTCCCGCGCCCCTTCTTACTTGCCGCTCTACAGAGCCAACCTGGTGGATGAGGATCACATCCAAGGGAACAGAGGGGCCACAGGGGTGACGGAATCCAGACATTTGGGCGACCGTGTGCGGCCAAGGGGCCTGCCTCTGCTGGACCTCCTGCGGGCTCAGCCTGTTAACCCACTTTGCATCTGGCTGCAGATACTGTTATCTGATCTTGGTTAACACAGGCACACCAGTACCCTAACTCAGGCATCGGGGTTCTTGCTCTGACAGATACTAAGCATCCTATAAAGCTATAGTAATAAAACCGTGGGGTGCTAGAGCGGGAACCTGCATGCAAATTAATTGGACACATCAGCCAGCTTGGAAATAGTCCCGTGAATAAATGCGAACCAGGCAGTGTGGCAAAGATGGCAAGAGGAAACAACGGGCAAGAAGGGAGAAAGAGCTGCCTCCCTACACGGAGAAAGATAAAGCTGTAGCCTTGCCTTAAACCATACGCAGAGCCCGGATGGATTGAAGATCGAAATGTGAAAGGTGAAGTGTAGGGCTAGTAGTAGAACGTATATGAGGATGTTTTTTTCTGACCTAACATGGGAAAACACTATTTTATTTAAAAATGTACACACACAAATAGCAAGAACAGTATAACGAACCCCTCTATACTCAATACACTATACTGAACAATTATCAGTATATTGCCAATTTTGTTTTTGCTTTGCATGCAAAAAAGCAGAGAATAATATAATTAATTCTCAAGTAACCAGGAATTATATCTATTAGAGTGCCCTGTTATTAAAATGCTTCCATGCAGGCAGGTAAGTAGCTGCTATCCCAGAACCTCTAAAATGCTCGCGTTTCATCTATCTCCCCTCTTTCTTTGGCTGTAGTATTTTTAGCGAACCCAAAAGTGTTTTAGTTTTCCAGGCAGCCCAAAGCTACCATGAAATGGTTTGTCTTAAAGAATGGGCCTTTATCAGTTTACAGTTTAAGACAGAGAAAATGCCCAAATCAAGGCATCAGCAGATGAGGCTTTCTTTCTAAAGACTGACTGTGGATGATCCTTGGCTCCTCTGTCACACGGCAACGAAGCAGGCTAGTGAGAGAGGGAATCACTAGACGGATCTGGAACCTGCAGAGAGTCCACGGGGACATCAGTAGCCCCCGAGATGGCTGCTGGAGGACCCCCACCCCCAGGGTGCTGCTTTCCATATCAAAGACCTTCTGGGAGCAAGGAAAAGCCCCGGATGTGCCCTAGGGACTTTATCATTGGGCCCTCACGCGGGATTGATGGGTGGGGTGATCAATCAAAACAACAAACACCCCTGCCATTAGCGAAGGGGTGGAGTAATTAAGAGTTTATAAAGCAGATCGCGCTGTCGCCAGGCTCTCTTGCCTCGGGACCCGTTCCTGCCCTCTGTGAGCTGCTCTCTCCATTTTTCCTCTGCCATGTGGCCACGCAAGTAAACCTGGAAATTTATAATCCATAATGGGGAATTGTAGTCTGTAAATCAGCCCTCCTTATCACTTTTCAGCCCCCTCCTCTCTACCTGGGACCCCTGCTCTGTTATTTTCTCCCATTTCTCTTCTCTCCCTACCTGAATAAATTACTGACCTAACTCACCCAGCGTGCTCTTGAAATTCATTTCTGCAGCATAGACAAGAACCTAGATAAGATCCGGTAACAGCAAGGCACACGGTGGCATCTACTGGTCTCTCCCTTCTTTATGGATTTTGTTGATTTCAGTTTCTTGCTTCAGTGGCTTTCTCTCTCTGTCTGGATGTCATTCCCTTATAAAGAACTCCAGTGACAGGATTAAGACCCATCCTGCCTGAGATGGGCCACATCTCAACTGCAGTGGGCCTACCTACAAAGGGTTCACGGCCACAGGAGGGATTCGATTTTAGAACATGCTTTTCGGGGGTTCACTAGTTTCAAAACACAGCACCAAGATACCATATTATCTCACCCATAAATACTTTTAAGTATTCACCTCTACCCGATAAGGACTTAAAAATATCATAAACCACAATACCATTATCGTCCTTAACCAAATTAATAATTATTATTATCTAATTATTATTATCTATAGTCTCATTGTTATTATCTAATAGTCTGTGTTCAAATAGCAGACTTTCCAAACAAGTTCTAAAATGCACAAACCACAGGGCAAAATTAAAGACAGTATCAAAATTAAAGATTCCTGTTCAATCAAGGACACCAAAGTTTCCAATTAAAGAGTAGGAAAATGTTCAGAAAGATACACAGATGAACACAGATTAGTTAAGTGACCTAGATCCCAGAAAAAGTCTTCGAAAGGAAGCACGCTCGAGGTGGCACTGGGTACGGGGGCCGGGCGCCCCTGACATCAGTGTGCGTTCCGAGGAAGTGGGTGCGTGGATGGGTGGGGTGCCCGCGCCGGAAGCCTAGGCAGGCCGAGAAGGCGCGCGGGTGTGCACGCAGTGCATGGGGGTCCTGACTCCTAGTGCTGAGAGCAAGAGCGGAGGGGAAGGCGAGGGCTGCGTCATTCCAGTGACTCTCGAGCTTGGCTCTCAGGCATTTTTACACTCTGAAAAGTTACTGGGTACCCCAAAGAGCTTTTGGCTATATTTACCATACTAGAAGTGGAAACTGAGAAATTAAAAAAAAATTTTAATCCACTAAAAGAATTTAGCCTACTACATGTTAATAACATATACTGTAACTTATGAAAAATATCTGTATTTTCCAAAATTAAAGAAATAACAAGAAAAGGCAGGGTTGAACACTTTTGCAAAATTTTAAAACGCCTAGCTTAGTAGCACGTGGGTGGATTCTCCTCTCTGCTTCCGCGTTCGTTCTGTTGTAATATTAATGTTACAGTCGTGTAGCCTCTGGAAAACTCCCCTGTACACTCGTAAGAGAATGAGATGAAGAAGGCAAACAACATCCTAGTGTCATTATGAAAGTAATTGGGACCTTGTGGAACCCCCCCCCGGGGGTCCCTGGACTGTACTTTGAGAACCTCTGCACTAAACCGTTAGTGCTGATTGAAAACACAGCTCCACAGGGAGTTTCATGCCACGTTTTGTAAGGCTTCAGGCACATTCAAGACTGAAGATAAAATAAATTGGAGTCAGTGCCTGTAGGGTAGAGAAGGGGAAGGGGAGGGGATAAAGGGGAAATAAAACAAACAAAAATGAAACAGGAAAGAATCTGTGTGTACTTGAACCTGACCATTAGGATTCACTTCTGTATCCGAGATACCAGAATGATACACAATACACCAAAATAAGGTGGCTGCGGAGAGGAGCACGCATGGCCAGAGAGCTGTTGAGTGTGTGAGTCTGGGCACACACGCACATATGTGTAAGCACGGGTGTGTCTGTGTGTTGTGTGTGTGTGGGGTGGTGAGGTGTGACGAGGCCCACGCTGGCGCCGGGAATTCATCCAGACCCCACATCTAGGATGGTGGGTCACGAGTGAGGAGACCCTGCCTCCGCTGCCCTCTGCTCTTCTCCCCGGCTGCCCCGACGTCCTCCCTCAGACAGCTCAAGGCTTCTGGGCCGAGGCTGGTGCGAGTGGGGAGACCCCCGCCCCCCACGAATGCAGCTCTGACCGCCCTGCGGGGCTGCAGGCCGCTGCCCCGGGAGAGCCCGAAGGCCCTCCCAGCCTTCTTGGCCCTGACACGGTGTCCACGTGGTGGCCTGAGTGACCGGCCCCGGCAGGAGTGGCCGCCTTGCATTTCTGCTTGCCGGCTTGAGATGCACCCTTGGATTAATGACCATCCCATGGCCCAGAGCAGGGCCGAGAGCCTGGCTGCTACCCCTCGGAGATGATTAGGGCCCTTCCAGGCACCCAGGAGCCCCTGGAGGATGCCCCGGTCCAAGCTCAGCCACGCCCGGGCCTCCGGCCCTGTAGCTGGTCGGCTATCTTCCTGGGGGGTCCTCTTCAGGCTGAGAGGGGGCCCTGGGAGGCCTCTGTGTTCTGCACCTCTTGCCCCTCTCAGCCTTCCCCTCTTCTTTGCCCTGTTCACCTCAATGTGCCTTTCATCACTCGGCCCAGGTGCCATCCTCCTGGGCTCAGGACCCCACTCCAGTGGCCGGGTGCCCATGCCCCCTCCTCCCCAGTGGGCAGGTGTGACTTCCCAGGGCTGGTCTGTGCCCTGGCAGCGGTGGAAGCCATTGAGAGCTGGGACATTGTCTCCTTCTTTCCTGTGTCCCTAGGGGCAGGTATGCACCAGGTATCTGAGAGACAAGGAGAGAATTCAAGAATTGTGCAAGTCTCCTGGAAGCTGTAAGGGGTGGGGGAGGGGGTTCTGGTCAGGAAGGAGAAGGCTAGTTCCTGTCATGCCCCAACTAGTCTGTGACTGCACAACCCCTCATCCCCATCCCCCTCTCCATCTCCATCATCTCCATCATCTCCATCATCTCTGTCTCCATCTGTCTCCATCCCCACCCCAATTTCCATCTCCATCTCCATCCCCATCTCCATCATCCCCATCCCCATCTCCATCATCTCCATCCATCTCTATCTCTACCATCTCTATCCATCTCCATCTCCATCCCTATCCCCATCTCCATCATCCCCATCTCCATCCATCTCCATCTCCTTCATCTCCTCTCCACCATCCCCATCTCCATCATCTCCATCTCCATCATCTCCATCTCATCCATCTCCATCCCTATCTCCATCCATCTCCATCCATCTCTATCTCCATCTCCATCTCCATCCATCTCTATCTCCATCTCCATCTCCATTTCCATCCATCTCTATCATCTCCATCTCCACCTCCATCTCATCTCCATCATTTCCATTTCCTCTCCTTCACTGTCGGCACCCTTTCTGCCTGTATCTTCCTAAAAAAGTATGAACCCTTTCAAACAGGCAGAGAAACAGAGAATAATGTAATGGATTAATGTAATTAATACTCATGTACCCTAGGCTGGATTCAGCTGAGAGGTTTCGGTTGTTAAAAGTACTGGCAGGTAAATAGCTGTTATCTGGAGCCTCTGAATACTACACTCCCTGGAACAGGGCCCTCCCCTGGACCTGCCTAGACATCTCCACCATGTGGCAACTAAGGGGTTAACACCTGGCACAGCCCTGGAGGGTGGAGGAAAGGGGAGGGGAGGGTATCCAAGGTGCCATTATCCAACCAGTTGTTAGATATTTGAAATATCCCCCTGTAGGATCACTTCTCAGTTTTCTCAGAGTTGAACACATTTTCATGTTTATTTCAGATATTCTTTAAGTAAATAAAATGAAAGGAAAAGCTGAAGGTCACTGTGGACCCCTTGACACCCCATCTTCTCCCTCCCTTCCCGAAGGTAATCACCATAATGATTTTGCTCTTCTTTGGTTCCTTGCATGTGGCAATATTTTCACTCTATAGATAAGCATCCATAAACAAAATATTGTGCTGTTTTGCATGATTTAAAATTTTATATAGATCCTACTAAGCTGTACCTAGTCTTCTGCAACTTGCTTTTTTGCCCAACATTGTTTTGAGATGATCCACAAGGACACACGTAGCTTTAATTCACTCATCTCATTGCCCAAATGCATAGATTGTATGAATATATCATGACTTTCAAAATCTATTTTCTCTCAGTGGAGATTTCGGTTGTTTCCAGGTTTGTTTGTGTTTTTTTTGCTTTTACAAACGATGAAATAATACATCTCATTACATCTTCAATGCACATGTGCATGAATTTCTGTTGGGTGTGTTCCAGTTATCTTGGCTGCTTAACAAATGGCCCAAAACTTAGCGGCTTGATACAACAACTGTTTTATTTCGCCTCAGTGCTGGGTGTCAGCAGGGTGGGGCAGGGCTAGCTGGGAGACGCTTCTCTTCTATCCTGGTGTGAACTGGGGTCACTCAGTGGGGTCACTCGCTGACAGGCAGGAGAGGATGGCTGGAAGACTCGGCCTGGCCAGGGAGGTCGCCTGAAGGCCGTCTTGGGCATCTCCAAAGACGCCGGCCTGCCCGCTCTGGCTTCTAACAAGGCGGTGGCTCAGGGCTCCAAGAACGAGCTCCCAGCAGGCGAGGCAGAAGCCGCTCGGCCTTTTATGACTGAGCTTTGGAAGTCACATCACTCTCACACAAACCCGCCGATGGAAGCACTCACAAACCCAGCCAGACTTAAGGGGAGGGAACCCAGATTCTCACCCTGGGCAGGAAGAATGCCTGACACTTTGCAGCCGTTCCTAAAAATGGCCACAGTGCCTGTCGCAGTTTGGTATTATTTATGAGTTCCAAAAAGAGATGTTGGATTGTGTTTGCAAATTGGTCCATTCCTCTGGGTACACTAGATGGTATTGGAGTCAGAGGTTTCATTCTTGATTAAATTGTGATGAAGGCTTTGACTGGGCCATGTCGGTAGGATGTTGAGTCCCTGCCCCCTTGGTGGATGGGAACATATAGAGAAAACGACAAGGCAGAGGAGTTAGTTGGAATTTTGATATTGGAGCCCCAGGAAGTAAACACACAGAGAAGCAGATACATGAGGAAGGAGAGAAGGCTCCGTTAGACATGGCAGAGGCCCCGGGAAGACAGAAGAGTTGTTCGCCTGAGATTTATAGGTGGCCTTGTGGAAAGGGGAGAGCAGCTGAGCCCGGAGAGAAACAAGCCCCGGGAAGAGAGACAAGACTTATCCCAGCCTACAGCTGATATTGGAAGAAGCTGGGACCATGGAGCCTTAAGGGGAACCCAGGAAGCCTGAACCCTGGCAGATGCCGGCAGCCATCTTGCTCCAACATGTGGCAACAGACTTTGGTGAGGGAAGTAACTTACGCTTTATGACCTGGTAACTGTAGGCTTCTACCCCAAATAAATACCCTTTATAAATGCCAGCAGATTTCTGGTATTTTGCATCAGCACCCCCTTGGCTGACTAAAAACACTGCCCTACCGAGGAGGAGAGTTGCTGTGTTATAGCACACATGCATCGCCAATGCTACTAGGTATTGCCAAATTGCTCTCCCAAGAGGATACAAGCGAGGGTGGCAGTGCTTGGCTCTCCAGATCCTCACTGGGGACTTACTATTGTTGGACCTTTTATTTCTTGGAGAAAGGGTAAAATTAGTATGGTTTTAATTTATATTTCACCACTAGCAATGAAATTGAGTGTCTTTTCATATGTTTATGGGCCACAAAGGTTTTCTTTCCCCCCTGGCAAATTGCCTGTTGATCCATTTTCCTTGTAAGAGTTCTTTATATTCTTTGCCAGAGGTATGCATTTAAATATATTCTCTTAGTTTGTGGCTTATCTACTTATTTTTTAAATGTCTTCTTCTTTTTTTTTTTTTAATAGACAACCTTTTCCTTTTAATGGTGTGAACTTTATTGTTCTTTTTCTTTATGGCTTGTGCTTTCTGTGTTCTTAAGAAATCCTTCCCTGTTTCCTAATTTAACCAGATATCTGCAATTATACCTCTGTGCCCTTGTTTTTCTCCAGCCAGGCCAGTTTTACTCTTCCTAAGATTGAGCTCTGTCTCACCTCCATCCTTGTCCTTTGCTTAGAATGTTGTGTCCTCCAAGCCGGCCATACAAATCCCACCCATCCTTCCAAGCCTCACCTGAGCCCTAACCTTCACAGAAGCTTTCCCAGTGAGCTCCCTCCCCTGCCCTGCCCTGCCCTCCCCTCCCCTCCCCTGCCCTCCCCTGCCTCCCCTGGCTCCAGGATCTCTGTTGCCTGTTGTTGCCTCCTCTCTCCTCCCAGCAGCCTCTGCTGCTGCTGTGCAGATACGGGCTGAGGGCTGCACTTCCTTCTCAGCCCTGAGCCTGCTTCCAGGAAAACTGGTTTGGCCACAGGAGCCCGGAGATTTTATGTCCCCCGAGTGCCATCAACAGAAACGTTACATTTTTAACAAGGTTCACAAAATAACAACACTAATTGAACAATATCATAAATTATCACCTAGGCACTGTAGGATACACAAAAAGAAAGCAACATAATTTAAAGCAAGAGCTAAAGAAATAAAAGTATCTAATCACTTGCCTTTCCTTCGTCACTAAACTCAACCGGCTTTTCTTCCGAGGCGGAGGAAAGCTAATCTCCTCGGAGTTGCCGGGCACGGTGGCTGGCCGCTTCCTAAAGCTTCCCCCGGCTGGGTAGCTCTGGGCATTCCTGGCCGTGCAGAAGGCTTGAGTTCTCGTCAGTGACACCTTCTCGTGCTCCTGCAAGATAATCCTCTCTTGGACCCAATCCGTGGGTGCTGCGCCTCCCACCGGGGCTGTTCTCTTTCCTGAACACAGCGCAAAGCCCCCGTCTCATCGTGTCCACGTCGGCCCCACTAGAAGACCCCGGAATGCGCTCACTCCCGGGCACGGCTGTGCAGGCACCCAAGATTTCAGTGCCCCCCCACCCCCAACTCTCCATCTCCTCTTCCCTCAGGAGAACTGTACTTCGTATTGAATGTGTAAGGTAATTTCCAGAACCGCAACTCAGGAAACAATTTTTTTTTTTCGGGAGGAGGGCCTCGGTGGTGTGGTCTCAGGAGATTAATCGGAGCAGGCTGTTGGTGGTGAGGAGCGGAAAGCCGTGGGGGCTGCGGGGGCAGCTCGGGGGCTTTGCAGTGGAACAAGGTCAAGTGAGAGGGGAGGGGGCTGGGGGCGGCGAGTTTGCCCAGGCAGCTTGGCAATAAAAGAGGGCGTTTCAGAGTTTACGATACTAGAGGAGGAGCAGGTTGGAGTGAGGACGAGATGCAAGAAGTGATCCTGCTCACCTCGGGGGCAGAGCATGGGAGTTTGTGGCGGTCCCTGGTCACTCTTCTCTCTCGCTCTCTATTTTTTTAAGATTTATTTTATTTATTTCTTTCCCCTTCCCCCTCATTGTCTGTTCTCTGTCCATTCGCCGTGTGCTCTTCGGCATCCACTTGCATTATCAGGCAGCACTGGGAATCTGTGTCTCTTTGTTGCGTCATCTTGTTGTGTCAGCTCTCCATGTGTGCGGCCCCATTCCTGGGCAGGCTGCACTTTCTTTCGCGCTGGGTGGCTCTCCTTACGGGGCGCACTCCTTGCGCGTGGGGCTCCCCTACGCAAGGGACACCCCTGCGTGGCAGGGCACGCCTTGCGCGCAGCAGCACTGCACATGGGCCAGCTCCACACGGGTCAAGGAGGCCCGGGGTTTGAACCGCGGACCTCCCATGTGGTAGACGGATGCCCTATCTGTTGAGCCAAATCCACTTCCCTCCTGTATCTCTTTCTGAGATGCCAGTGTCACAGCTCTGAATCGATGACCAGCCCTTCCGATGAAGCTGTTCCCACCCACCCCCATATCCAGTGCTGTGGGCATGTGACCTTGGCCAAGCCAGCCAGCACATTCCACCCCCCACCTCCTCAGGAAACTCAGTTCTCAGGCTTTGGTTTGAAACATCAGAGAAGTGGGTTTTCTCTCTCCACTGGGTGAGGTACTGGGATGATGACAGTCTGCAGTTGTTGGGCCCTGTGAAAGGTAGAGGGAGAGTGGGCTTGAGTCCTGGATCAAGCTGCACCTGAATCCAGATCCCCCTTGATCTTTCCAGCATTAAAATAAATAAATAAATATATATATATATATAAATATATATAAATGTATTTCCTTCTTTGTTGAAGTCACCTCGGGCTGGATTTTCCGCATTTCCAAGGGTAGATAGTCATGTCTGTTAAAGTGAGGCTTGAGGGTTCTGAGTGACACCAAGGTGGGTGAGGAGGGGGGAGGAGACGTAAGCCACTAGTGGCTGAGCTCGGCAAGGACGTTGGGGCTCGTCCTGGAGCCCAGGAGATGACAGCCATGGGTGACAGGGTGGGTGGCTGGGCTTCCTAGAGGAGACGCCGGCCACAGGCAGGGCTAGCAGCACGCTGACCCCGCCTCTGGGGCCAGGAGCCAAAGCGAGAGGCGGGCAGCCTCCGGGCACAGGGATGCGGGGGAGAGGGGGAGTGCGGGGACTGGCTATGGACTCGCCAGCACTCACTGAGAAGCAGATTTTGATCTGCAAGGAGAGAAGTTTCAGGAAGGGGAAGGAGGATGAAGGAGCCCAGGGGCAGGCTCTGGAGTGCGGCCGGCAGGCTGTCAGCGAGGGCAGAGGCTGTCCCCTCTTGGGTGCAGGAGGCTGATGAGCGGGATGGGGACCTGGGGTGGGACAGCTGTCAAATGGGGAAATGATCACACGACTTACTTCCCAGGGCTGTGTGGAAATGGAACCTGCTCATATTTGTAGTGATTAGAACAAGGACCAGCACCGAATAAGTGCAATGCCAGCGATTTTTCCCCTTGAAATTACTCCTGAGAGCCAGTGGAGCAGATGCTACGTGTTTCTTTGATAGGTGGAGAAACTGAGGCTCAGGGACCAAACGGGCTCAGCGCTGCCCAGGGGGGCCTGCTGGCCTGAAGGGTGTCCCACGAGGAAGAGGGACCTGCGCTGCCGAGAACCTTGTGACCGCACATGTGCCACCTGCAGTGATAACGCCAGGACACCCAGCCTCCTGGGAGCGGAGAAATGGAGGGCAGAGTGAGGGGGGCAAGCCGGTTTGCTCACAGCAAGGCTCTGCCTTCTTACACGCCCTCCCCGGCCCCCTGCCGCTCCCAGGGGTGTGCGGGCACCACGGCACTGGGAGGGGTGGCCTGGCTGGCCTTCCCCTGGAGCTGGGCAGGGGATATCCCCACAGCCCCCAGCTGGGGTGCGGCCCTCCCCAGCTCCTCTTCTCAGCCTCCTCCTCCAGGAGGGACCCGACGGGATCATTCCCACAGCCTGCAGAGGGGACCTGCCGGGGGACTGGAGCTTTAAAAAAGGGCACTGGTTGAGGGCAAGGCTTACCCCAAAGAACGCAGTGGGAATTGTGGGATGTCGGGGCCAAAGTGTGGGGCGGGCCTTGGTTTCCAGGCACTTGTTAACATCTTATCAGCTCCCAACTCCTGTGCTCTGGCAGACTTCTGACAACTTATTGGAGATCAGCCTTAGACATCATCATCATCATCATCATCATCAGACTCCCTGCAGTCATCCATGCTTGTCCATGAAATATTTTCTTCACTTCTTCATCTCTTAATCCATCCTGTGTCCCTCCATCCCTCCATGCCTCCTCTACCCATCTATCTTCCTTCCATCCCTCCATAAATCCATCCCTCCCTCCCTCCCTCCATCCTCCATCCATCCACCCACCAATCACCTACCCATCCATCCATCCATCCACCCATCCATCCTCCATCCATTCCTCCATCCATCCATCCACCTACCCACCCATCCATCCATCTTCCATCCACCCATCCATCCCTCCATCCTTATATCCATTTCTCCACCCTCCATCCATCATCCACCCAGCCAGCCACCCAGCCAGCCACCTACCCATATATCCATCCACTTATCCACCCATCCTTCCATCCTCCATGTGTCTCTCCATCCACCCTTCCATCCTTTACCCATCCATCCACCCAACCAACCACCTATCCATCCCTCCATCCATATATCCATCATTCCACCATCCATCCATCCTCCATCCATCTACCCACCCACCCATCTGCCCATCCATCTATCTATCCGTCCATCCTGCATCCCCCTCTCCCTCCACCTGTCTATCCATCTATCCATCCCCCTCCCTCCTTCCATCCAATTCATGGCTCATCAAGGGGCAGTGAGGGCCAGGCTTCTGGAACCCACAGTCTGGGCATTCCAGGTTGCTGCCTCTAGCATGGGTGGGTTGCTGCTCTTGGGTGGGTCACTTCACCTCTTTTTTTTTTGTTTTTTGTTTTCACTTCGCCTCTCGATGCTTGGTTTCTTCAACTGTACAATGGGAATGAAAATAGTACCTACTTTAAATGGTCTTTTGTGAAGCTTAAATGAAACAGGCACTTGTCAGAATGCCCAGCACAGAACGAGCCTTTTATGTTTTAGCTATTGTTATTTTTATTGTTCTTCAAGTCACTCATTTATTCGGTTCCTCCGTTCACTCTTTCATTTACTTACAATCACTGCCTTGGTTTTCTTTCCAGGCCTCTTCTTATATTTTCTCATTTTCAGCCCTTGGTTTGAGGATTGTTTTTTTTTTTCTCAAATTGCAATACTCCAAGCCTTTCCCAGAAGCCAGTGTTTTAAGAGCGTGCGTAGAGGCCCTCCTAGCAGATCCCAGGATACCTCCTTCTAGCCCCAGTGGCCGACCGACTCGAGGCTGCTCCCGAGTTCCTGGGTCCCAGTGCCCTCCTCTGTCCAGGGCCGTCCACCGGGCAGAGGTCTGCAGACGGGCAGACTGAGGGCGGTTGGAAGGAGTGCTTTTGTGTGCCAGGCTTTTCCCTGGTGGCCTCTGATTTAATCTTCCTGATAGCCTTGGGAGGTACAGGGCTAGTCCCGTTTTTCAAATAAGAAAGCTGAGGTTCGGAGAGGTAAAGTGACTTGCCCAATGTCACAAAGCAAGCAAATAACTGAGGGGGGATTCACGGGGTCTCGTAGGCTCCAAGGGGCACGCCCTGTCCCTGCTCCCACCAGCACTCCCGGCTCGCCACTGGCTAGGAGACGTGCTCAGACTTGGGTTTTGGGCCGGCTCGGCACGCCCCCCGCCCTCCGCCGTCCACCTCGGCTGCCCCTCTGAGCTCACTCTGCACACCCCGTGACCGGCCCACGCCTGGAGTCCCGGGAGCTGGTGGAGAGCTGCAACAGTTTCAACTGGGGGTGGGTGGGAAGGGCGCGTGCCTCTGCGTTTCCCTGGGAGAGCAAGGCCGCCGCGGTTCTCAGCGCGGCGGCAGGGTGGCCAGCCCATGGGAAGGTGCCTGGGGAGGTGGCTCCCCTGCTCTCTCTCCGTGCTCTCAGTTCCCAAACCATCCCGGCCCCAGGAAACCCTGCCGCGGTCTTCTGCGGACTGTAGCAAAAACAGGAGCTGCGTCTGTCCCTGTCCTTGTCAGGCTGCAGCCTGGCCTCGGGCCCAAGCGAATCTAGGCTCCCAGGAGCTGGGCATCACGTTCCTTTCTTTATCCTCCTTCCTGAGTCTACTCCATTCAAATTCTGTCCATTCCACACATATTTCTGGAGTCCCATCCCTCTGCCAGACCCATGCCAGCGCCAGACAGTCGCTGCCCTCAGGAGGTTAACTTCCCTTGTGCCCACAGGAGACCCCAAGTTCTCCCTTTGGAGGTCAAGCAGAGCTTTGCAAGGGCAGCCAGCCAGGAGCACTGGGCCGGGAGTCCAGGGCGAGGCTGGACCTGCCGCACTCATCCAGCAGTGCGAAGGGAGTTCCGCACTCCCAGGATGCAGAGCGGGGGGCGGAGAGGGGGTAGAAGAACGAAGACGGTGCCGTGCGAACACGGCAGTGACTCCTCGGTGGGCTCCTCGCACGGGCCTCCGTGTGCGTCTTCCTTCCTTCTAAAGAGCTTTGGTTCAGTGTGACAAAAACACGTGGAGCCCACACCCCACATGTCCATCAATATAGAATGGGTAAATAGATGCTGGTGTATCCTCACAAGGAAATACTCCACAGCAGGGAAAAGAAAAAAAGAACAAACTGCTGCTACATGTGACCAGACAGCTGAGTTTCTCAGTGTAACGATGAGGCGAAGAAGCCAGAAATGAGCACGTACCTTGTGGTTCCGTCTACATGGAGCTCAAGAAGAGCCGGGGCCAGAGAAGGGCTGGAGGGAAGAAGGGCGGTTACCTTTGGGGCAGTGCTTGATGGGTGTCATCTTATACAAACGTTGAGCAGTGCACGGCAGGGTCCCCGTCCCTGTGGGTTTGTGCCTCAGCTTCCCAGGGCCCCTTTCCTGGTTGCAGTATTTCCTTCAGGGAATTCCTCTCCCCGGCAGTGGACACGCTCTGGTGGGCTCGGGATGGGCGTGTGGTCCGGTGGGGCCCCTGGCCACCTGCTCCTGGGTGGCTGCGCGCCGTGAGCAGAGGAGGAGGACGGTAGGAACACGTGGGAATTCGCGGTCCCAGCAGCTCCCTGCTTTGGATACCCACGTGGGCGGGTCCCAGGGGGCTGCTCCCCAGCCTTCCTGTCCAGCCCGAGGAAGCCCACAGCCTCCCTCCAGTTCCCTGGGTGCGTTTCAGGGAACCTGCCGGACAGGTAAGTGCACTGACTTTGAACCTTGGAGGGCCTGGGGCTGGGGCGGGGGGACCCCCAACTGGATTCTCCAGCCTTCAGGACAGGGCTGATGAGGGGAGGCCGCAGCCTCAGCCAGGACGCCCGTGAGATCCCACCTCCCTGCAGGGGGCCTGGGGCGTAAGCCTCCTGGGTTGGAGGGCTTACCTGGCCCGAGCGCTGTCTCCACCCTGATCTCTTTTCTGGACCAGAGCTCGACTAATCCAGCGCCCACGTGCTCCTTGTCTTCTTCCCCCGACCCCTGAGGGCGCCCCTCGCCCCCCCAAGTCCTCAAGCCAGGCTGCTCACAGCTGCCTTGCCCCCCCCACTGGCCCCTCCCCAGCCTCTCCCCGACGTCGTGGACGGCGCTCCTCAGCTCCCCGAGCCCATCACCCCTTCCTCCTGCCTCGCCACCCTCTCTCGTCCAGGCCCTCGATGGTTGGCACCTCCTCTTAAGCCACCTCGCTGCTCTCGTCATTTTCAACCCTGTCAAATGACCATTGACGCATCCTGCCTGCCTGCCCGAAGCCCTTCCGCCGTCCAGCCACGCTCTGACCACGCTCTTCCGCTGTCCTCTTTCCCGGCCCGAGCACGCCCTCCTCCCGCGACGCCCTCCTCCGGTCCCCGGGCAGAGGCGCCCAGCTCTGGAGGCTGCCCTCCCCGGCCCGCCCGCGGCCCCGCACGGCTCCCGCTGCGCTCTCCCGTCATCCACGTCTCCCCAGGAAGCACCTGCCCCCGCTGCGGGGCGGCAACCATGATTTTCTTGCCTAGCCCTTAGTAAGCGCTCAGTAAGTAGCAGCTGTGACGGAATGACCGGATGGCTGCTGGCCATAAGGCACGTTATAGCAGAGCGTAGCTACCACGGGCCTGGCCGAGGAGGGGTAGGGCCAAGCCTGACGAGGCCCCCGGGGGGATTAAAGGGAACTGCAGATTCTGTGCAGCTGCCCCGCGCTGAGTTCCCCCTCCCCTTGGAAAGGGTCATCTTCGTCCCGCTGGATGTGGGTTAACTTTTGAGCAGCTAGAAGGTGCCACAAGTGGCACTGTGCAGGTCCTTGAGGGCCCTGCTGCTTCTTCTTCTGCCCATCTGGGGACATCCCTTCTTGGAATCCCGCAGCCACCCGGAGAGTCCCACTTGTAGGAGAACTGAAGACCCCCGAGGAACTCTGAGCTGGCACCAGCAACTGCCTGCCCACGAGGGAGGCGGCTCCGGACCTCCCAGCTCAGCCAGATGCAGCCCAGAGAATACCTGCCGATGCCGCGGGGCCCAAATTCCTGACCCACAAGGACCAGGAGCAAATGAGGCGGGCGCGCGTGGAACCACGCAGCTCCAGGGGCAGCTGTCAGGCAGCGCTAGATAACGGAGCAGCCGTCTGGCTTGGCGCTTGGCCGCCTGCACGTGTGACTTAGGAAGCGCCCCCAACCCTGCACTGAAGATACCACCATTTTGCCGATGAAGGAGACTGAGGCTCAGGGGCTAAACAACTTGCCTAAAATCACAAAGTTAGGCGAGGGGCCCGAGCAGGACGTCGCCCGGCTGCAGAGACGCCCGGGGCTGCCGGATGGGCCTATGGGTGGGCCTGGGGCCGGGAGGCTGGTGGCAGCGCAGGGCCCTGAGCCACGGCAGTGGGGGAAGAGGGGAGCGGTGTTTGGGGGGGATGCCTGGACGGGCATGAATGCTTGGCCGTGGGCCTGGGTGTGAAATCATTCTCCCCGCCAGGCCAAAGCCCTGCCGCGGCGTGTGCCCCCGGCCTCGCACCGCTGCTCCTCTCGGCTTTGTCTGGGAACAGACGCTGTCACCCGGCGAGGGGACACCCCGAGGCGCGGCCACGCTTGTCGGGAGGCATTAGCGAGAGGCTTTGAAGTGGGGACGTCCGGGCCGCGCTCAGATGCCGTTTGCGGGGTTTGCCGGGATCCTTTTCTTCTGGCCCTCGGGGGCGGGGGCCCGGCCAGGGCCGGCGTGGGCTCCCCCGAGCCTGGCTGCCCGGCTCCCTTCAGCCCCCGGCAGGGTCTCTGGGGCTTGGCACCCGTGGGCAGGCCGCGCTGCCAGGCAGGCGTCACTTGCTCCTTATTCTCCAGTCACAGCGCAAGACGCTGAGGCTGACCGTCAAGGCCTGGCCCAAACTAGACAACAAAAGGAAAAAGGCCTGTCATCTCTCCACCCTGGGATCCCTCTACGGGGAGGGTCTGCTCCCCGGCCCTCCCTCCCCTTTCCTTTTTTCTTTTTTTAAAGATTTATTTATTTATTTATTCCCCCTCCCCCCCCGCCCCTTTATCTGTTCTCTTTGTCTATTTGTTGCGTCTTCTTTGTCCGCGGCATGGGAATCTGTGTTTCTTTTTGTTGCGTCATCTTGCTGTGTCAGCTCTCCGTGTGTGCAGCACCATTCCTGGGCAGGCTGCACTTTCCTTCGCGCTGGGCGGCTCTCCTTACGGGGTGCACTTCTTGCGTGTGGGGCTCCCCTACGTGGGGGACACCCCTGCGTGGCAGGGCACTCCTTGTGTGCATCAGCACTGCGCATGGGCCAGCTCCACACGGGTCAAGGAGGCCCGGGGTTTGAACCGCGGACCTCCCATGTGGTAGGCGGACGCCCTCACCACTGGGCCAAGTCCGCTCCCCTCCTTTTTTCTTTTCTTTTCTTTTCTCCCTCCCTCCCTGCTTCCTTCTCCTTCCTTCCTTTTCCTCCCTCCCTCCCTTCCTTCCTCCCTCCCTCCCTTCCTCCTCCCTCCCTCCCTCTCATCTCTCCTTCCTTCTTCAATTTTTGCCAATGTTAAACATATGCGGAATTTGATCATGAGCCACATTATCACACATTAACTAGTTTGATGGGCTTGTTATGAAGAGCAGCAATCCTAGGCACCCCTTCACCCATTTCTTCTTTTCCAGAGGCATCCACATCAACTGTTTAAAGGAACCATTTTGCCGCTTAACTTCCCGTCTGTGAATACCAGCTTGGAGGACTAACCCTTGATTTTTCAGTCTAACCGTTATCGATTCCCGTCCCACCACGCGGATGGACGTTCAGCTCTCCTCCCTTTGCTGAGCACACACACGCATGCACACTCACACACACATACTCCACCGCTTCCTCAAACTGTGGTGGTTTTGTGGTTTTGCATAGAGCATTATTATTTCGCTGAACTGTTCTATCTGCGAGCATGATTTAGACCTGAGCTCTGCAGAGCACTAGGAATACTTTTCCTTTACTGAACAACTGTTTGTTTTCCCTGTTAATAACGTTCTCTTTCTTTCTCCCTCTCGCCTTTCCTTAATATTAAATATTCAGAGTATTTACCTACCAGGCATGCTTTCTAGGGAAAGTACTGGAAGATGGACACCCAGTAAAAAACGGGGATTAGACTAAGAAAGAGCAAGAGATAGGTTCAGGAAACAGACGATCCAGCCCAGGAGAGGGGCTGGGGGCATCCCCAGGAACATGGGAAAGGGGGTGCAGTGGTGCCCATACCGGGTAGGAGGGCGCCAGTCCCCGGGGGAGCAGGTCAGAGATGGCTTCAGGCTGCGGAAAGTGCTGGAAGAGCTGGTGGGAATGACCACCTCGAGCTGAGACCAAGACAACCGGCAGAGTTTGGAGCTCAATTTGTGGTAGGTCCTTGGAAAACTATGCAAACGCGGAGAAAAAGGAAAAGAGAAAGAAAGCAGGAAGGATGTTTGAATAGATGAAAATGTCCTAGGCTGTAACCGAGAGCCTGCTTGGGTATGTAAATTCTTTTAGAATTCCTAAGACATTGTTCTTTTGTTTTTTGGCTTCCGGAAGAGTTAAGAAGGCATACTGATGCATAGTCCTGATCTTTTGGGTGAGACTGAGTTTTTCTTTCTCCTTAGAGGAGAGGATCTTTTCTTTGCCCCTGTGTCCGGACATTGGATTTCCCGCTCCTTGAGATGGGTCTCAGCCGTGCTGGGCACAGGGTAGCCTCTTTTCATTTAGGAACTCATGTCCTCAATTACGGGGAGTTTTCTTGAATTGTTTCAGTGATGATTTCTTCCACTGCAGTTCCTATATCTTCTCTTTCTGGAACGCCTAGTCACAGGCCTTGGGGGTTGGGCTTCCGTTTTTCTTTTTTTCCATTTTCCTTCTCTTTATCTTTTTGCTCTATGTTCTGAGAAAGCGCCTCAACTTTAACTTCTCATTCCCGCCCTTGTGATTTTAATTTCCAAGAGCTCTTTTTTTTCCCCTCTGGATGTTTCTTTTTATGGTTTCCTCTTCTTGTTCCAGGGACAGAATAGACATAGTTACCTCTCTGAGGGTAGTAATGATAGTTGCATTGTTTTTTGTGTGTTCCTTGCATGGCCCCTGTTCCTGCCAGTTTCCCCAACCCCACTTGTGTTATGGTACCTTTTCCATAGAGGTAGTCCTCAGGCATCTGGAAACGCTTAGTTTTCTGCTCAGATTTAGGACGAGGGACTAAGAAGCTGTGCGGAAGCTCAAAGCTCACGGGTGGGGGTTGTGGACTGTGAGTTTCTCTGTGGGGTGATCGGCTGGGCTGTTTGGCCAAACTCTAGGTCTTTCTGCTTCATATTGCACAGAGAAGACTCCTCTGATTTCCTTCTTAGAGGATAAAGGCCTGGCTACCAGTGTTCAGGAAGAAAACAAAGGCCCAGAGAGATCAAGTGACTTGTCCAAGGTCACACAGCTGAGGGAGTGGTGGTGCTGGGATTTGAACCCCAGGCAGACTGCTCTTGAACTGCCTTGGGTTGCAGGCAAAGTGGGGTCATTACTGTACCAGGGGGTAGAATATGGATATTTTTAGGGCTCTTGATAGCTACTTTCAAGTTAGTGTCCATAGGGGTTATAAAATATACTTGTCAATCCTCTTTTTCCTCATCCTTGCCACCATCAAATATTATTATTAAAACAAACC